>NW_005871062.1:13369104-13372313 GCF_000147115.1 Myotis lucifugus | reverse complement strand
GGTGACCACAAATCCCATTAGATCCCCCAATCTATAGTGTATTAAATACTGTCCTCTTTCATAAAAGTCACTGTCATGGATGGAAAATAGCTCTAATTATAGGGTGAATTTAGCATCATTGTTTTTAGAATTTACCTCTAGTCTTTTACCCCATAAAAGGGCCACATGTTCCCATCAAATCTGTGTGCTCCCTGCTTCCAGCTGAAAATCTGTCCTCCAGAATTAGCAGTTCCAAGTGACTTATCTGGATCACAGTAGGTATTTTCTAAAAACAATGTTTTAACCCAAAGTCCTGATGTTTTGGTAGAAATTTCAGGTTCTTATTTGTGATGAAGCTTTTAGGTAAATAGTCTCTGATGATTCCATGATGGAGGTACTCTTTTATATGCCTATTAAATGCCAAGCCATGTACTGTATATTTTCACATATCTTTTTTCAGTTAATATGAAAAACAATCTCATGAGGTAGTTATATATTTACCCATTTTAAAAAATGAGAAAACTGAGCACAGAGGTTAATTAGCTTGCCCAGGAGCACACAGTTAGTAAAAGGTGAAGATGAGTCAAATCCAGTTCTTATGGTACTAAATCTGATAGTCTATCAATGTCTTCATGCTTCCTGAATGTCTAGGTCAATATTTCTCAAAGTTTAGTCCTAAGAAGCTTGTCAAAAATTCAAGTTTTGGGGACATGTCCAAGATGTACTAAATCAAAATTTCGGAGATGGACCAGGAGCAGGCGTTTTTAAGAAGCTCCTCAATTAATTATCGTACACACTAAAACTTAAGAGCCACAATTCTGGATTTGCATTGCACTATCATCATCCAACCAATTAATCAACCAACATATTATGATGTTGGTCTTGGCTCATCGACTCTCAAGGGCAGCACAATCAAGTCCTCATCCTACATTGTCTTTGTTACCAGATAGCTTCCCTTGAGTAAGGCTCAAGGGAAAATGAAATAGACAACATATGAATTTTTTGATAGTGAATGCTTTGCTTCTGTTAATGTTACAGGCCAAACATGATGATTGGAATTAGAACTGCCATTTTTGGACATGAGGTAAATCCAGAATGGCAAAGAAAGTAGCAAGAACAAAGAAGTTGGAGTCCCTGATGACCATGAAGTCTCCACATCAGCCCTGAACTCATTACCTCCAGATTAATTGTACTTGAAAGAGAAATAAACATTGAATCTTGTTTAAGGCTCTATAACTTTGGGCTTGCCATCACATGCAGCCAAACCTTTGTTAACTGACACAGTCTCTATTCACTCCAGGACTGCATGCAGCATGGCTCTGGTCCTGAATTCGTTTTGACATGTGTAAATAAAATAAAAGAGATCCTATCTGTAATATTTTTGTTTAAAAATAAAAAACTTAGAGCCCTAGCTGGTTTGGCTCGGTGATAGAGCGTTGGCCTGCGGACTGAAGGGTCCCGGGTTCGATTCTGGTCAAGGGCACATGCCTGGGTTGCAGGCTCAATCCCCAGTGGGGGGATGTGCAGGAGGCAGCCAATCAATGATTCTCTCTCATCATTGATATTTCTATCTCTCTCTCTCTCTTCCTTCCTCTCTGCAATCAATAATATATTTTTTTAAAAACTTAGATATCTTAACAGGATATTCAACTCATATCTACAAAGCTATGTGGTGCCATATTCTTCGATGGAATTACCTTGAGGGCCACAAGGTGGTATAGGAGATTGCAAAAGAGGCTGTGCGCATTTATGTGTGATTTAGACAACTGCTTCTTGCATAAAGTGTAATGTCTAGGTCCCTGCTATTCCTAAAGATGCTGTCTCTTGACTTTTTCTCTTCTATTATAAATATTATTTTCTTTAAAAAGCAATTGTGATACCTGATTAACACTGAAAACTTGGAAAACACAACGTGTTTCTTTTACTTTGTTTCACCCAGGAGTGTACCACAAAGGCAAGAGAAATGCCAAAGTCTATAGGAAGTTCTAGGGAACCCAAGGGAAAGAAAAGGCTGAGGCCTCAAATCCTTTATGCACCTCAGTTGCCATAAACTGGGTTGCAGTTTGAAGAGAAGCAGTTTACATGAATGCTTTTTCAGAGCTGGTCTCACAGTAGCACCTTCTTCTGTTGTTGTTTTTCCTAAACTTTTCCAGCTCTTTCTTCTTATGTAAATATATAAGTCCTGCACCCCATTTCATGCTTTATTATTCCCAAATAGCAAATGCATTAGGCCCTTTGATTCATCTGTGGAGAATGCATTTTGAAGCAAAGCTTAATATCCTAAAATGGTTAGTTCATGGGGTTTTAATTTTAGGAATAGCAGAAAAGCATTAATTCGTAGTCTTCAGCTGACACAAAAACTCAACGGATCTCCTCATGAAAAATGCCCCCTCCCAGTCCCTTGCTCAGAAGTGTGCTGGAGACTTAATGTAAATCAAAGCTCTCATAAACTCGCATGCTACCTGCTGGCTTCCCGGAGAGTCTATCTCAACCACAGTCTTAAAGAAAACTGTCTCATAAGGGAAATGAGTCCTTGAAGCCTTATGGTGGTCAACCAAAAGAAACTGATATTCTCTCTGGGTCTTTCAAAATGGTTTTATTAGAGACCCAGTTCTATTCCCATGGCCAAGGGCCCCAATCTTATTATTTTCTGCACTGACCATGATGATTAGTTGGCCTTTTTGTAAAATTAGTATTATCAAGTTCATATCACAGAAATATTAACTTAAAATAGATGATAGCTTATTTAAAATTGCATAATGCTAATGGTAATTTTGAAACTGTTATTAACCAATGGGTAATTTTTTATCTCTAACTGCATAAGTAAACTTTTAAACAAATAATCCTACCAGGAGAACAAGTAGTTTCATAGCTGGAAAATAATTACTTTTTTAAAAGACCAGAAGGAATGTTACTGCTTTTCTGAATTTTCTTAATGTAAAATTAAATTTTACTTGCAAAAATCCTCTTAAATAAATGTAAGGGCAAAAACAAGCAAAACATTTTTAATAAAGTCAAATATTGTGTGTCTTTCCATTTCTTTTTTAAACAACCTCTATATTAGTTTATTTTATTACTCAACAAAACGCCCCACCTGGCTATCAACTATAGAAACAGGACTCTTAAATGCTTCCTGGCCAAGGTCAGGACTGGGCTGAGCCTGTTTTAGAACTCATCCTAAGGTTGGTCTAGGTAGGGACAATTGAATATGGTGTTTTGTGCTCTAACCT
>NW_005871062.1:13365843-13368936 GCF_000147115.1 Myotis lucifugus | reverse complement strand
CCAGGCCTTCTGCTTCCACTTTTGCTTCGGGTTTCTTCCTGAATCTCCACATAATTCCTAGTCTAGGATTTTCTATGGATTATTGGAAACTCTCTTGCTGTGTCACCTAAAGTTGCTATGTAACCAGATTACACCTACTGATGTACCATTCTCTCTGGATATCATGGTCCATTCACCTAGACTTCCTCCAAGAGCCTGCACATTCCAACAGACATGTAGATTTTCCAGGTCTGCTGCCCTGCCTGGCCAAGCTCTAAGCTACCCACCAATCTCCAGTCCTAACACTGATTCCTTAAGATCATGTTTTTTCCTATGTCTGTCAGCTTAATTCTAGGTGTTTAGTTCTAGGAAAAAATAAAAAGCAATTATCTTTACATAACCTCAGGATTCAAGTACCTGGTACAGAAACAAAACTAAACAAAAACAACCAAACAAAATAAGCAGATCCTCAACATTCTATTTTTAAATTTCAGAATCCTAGTAACAGGAAGAAATTTTATATGTGATCCCATCTAGCTTCCTACTCACTGTAAACATCCTTGACCTTGAAAGATGATTCTGAAACCTTTCCAGACAACCTGTCCCATTGTTAGGTATTTCTTCTTTATATTGAACTGAAGTCTATAGCACTACACAGTCTATCCATTAATGAAAGATGGAAACAAAGAGCATGGGAAACTCCATAATCAATCAATCAATCAATCATTCAAAGAACATCAGTTGAGTGCCTGTTACGTAGCAGGTAGAGCATTACAGTTGCTGAGGAGGACTGACAGGGTACCGAGCTGGAGGCCAGAAGATTCTGTTAAATGAAGGGAAAAGCTAAGGTTTGAGAATGGGGCAGGCTACTTGGGGTGAGATGGAAAACTGGAAGAATAGATCTTTTGAATCAAAATTAAACAAACTGTCCCTCTCATTTTCCAAGGATCCCAGGAATGGCAGCTATTTCTACATCAGAGGCCAGACACTTCTTAGAAAATAATGTAGAGTTACTGGTTTTCTGTTGTTGTTGTTCCATCCATTCCAATTTCCATTGCAAATTAGTGTTTTTGTTTGTGTGGTTTTTTTTCCACTTCACAGGTGAAAGTAGTAGTCTTTTTTAATGTAGGTAAAATTTGGCAATTTTTGAAGTAAAAATTATGCAACCTTCAATTTCTTCAGCTTCTAAGAAAAGGAATCAGAAGTCAGAATAATAATAATAATTAGATCCAGACTCTAGTCCCAGATTCTGTCTGATTTTGAAAAAGGTATTTAACCTCTCTGAGCCTGAATTTCTCCATCTGTAAAAAATTAGAATTAAAATACATCTTACCACATCACAGAGTTGTTGTGAAGCTACAAAAAAATAAAAGCCACCATTCATCAAGCTCAGACTCTGGGCTAGACTGTGAGTTCTGCAGTTTAAGTGCATTACCTCATAAATCCTCACAATCGTCCTGTTAATAAAAACCATTCTCTCCGTTTTCCAGATGGATATACTGAGGCTTCCAAAGGTTCAAGTTTCCCACTGGAACTTTAATCCACATACATCTGACTCTAAAATCGTTTATCTTAATGAGGTGCTAAACTTTGGGAAAGGTTAGCAACTATAGCTCTTATGTGAGCACACGAGAGAAAATATTGATAAGAATTCTTATCTTCCCTGCAGTATGCCTTGTTTATATGAATTAGATGATGGGTTTCTTATTACTATTACTTTCCCCACAAAAGAAAAAGAAAAGCAAACGCAACTGGTGTGCTCAGTGGTTGAGCATCAACCTACGAACCAAGAAGTCATGGTTTGATGCCTTGTCAGAGCACATGCCAGGGTTGTGGGCTCAATCCCCAGTAGGGGATGTGCAGGAGGCAGAAGATCAATAATTCTTTCTCACTGATGTCTTTAGCTCTCTCTGAAATCAATAAAAATATTTTTAAAAGAAAAAAAGCAAGATGTTTTTTAAGTTTAAACTTAAAATTTAAGAGAAAATTCAAACAATATAGAAGTATAATATGTAAAAACTTCATATGCACACACATACACACATATACACTCCTGAATCTCAGTCTTGCTCCACCTCCCATTATTAACAATTTAGAGGTGTATCCTTCCAGAGTTTTTCTATGCATTACACACATACATATATAGAGAGATTTTACATAAATAGGATTATGCTACACATATTCTGAAATTAACCTTTTTCACTAATCTTTCTAGCTATAGATACATCTCATTAATGGTTGCATAATATTTCATGTGTAGATGTACAATATTTATTGTCTTTTAAAATATATATGTATATATATTATTGATTTCAAAGAGGGAGGGAGAAGGATAGAGAGATAGAAACATCAATGATGAGAGAGTATCATTGATCAGCTGCCTCCTGCATGCTCCCCACTGGGGATCAAACCCGCAACCCGGGCATGTGCTCTTGACCGGAATCGAACCTGGGACCCTTCAGTCCACAGGCTGATGCTCTATCCACTGAGCCAAACCAGCCAGAGTCAATATTTATTATCTTAATGTTGATTAATTCTTAGTATGTTTCCAATTTACTGTTATTGGAAGAAATGTTATCATGAACACCTTAAATATATATATATCCTATATAATAAAAGGCTAATATGCAAATAGACCAAATAGCAAAACAACTGAACAACCAAACAATCGGTCGCTATGACATGTGCTGACCACCAGGGGCCGTGGGCACCATGGTCCCACCTGGCACTTGCACCAGCTGCCGGCACCAGCCCCACTCACACCCACTGCCAGTGCCAGCCCCACTTGCACCCACAGTCAGCACTGAAGCTGCCAATCGCACCTGCTGCCGGTGTCCAGCACTGATCCTAATTGCTCAGCACCATCAGTGGGTGCAAGCGGCAGCTTCCCCCCTGATCACCCCTGAGGGCTTCTCCACCTCCCCTACTTCTGAGGGGCTATTAGGGCCAGCAGACGCTGCTTGCACCCACTGATGGCGCCAAGCCCTGCTTGTACCTGCTGCTGGCGCCAGCCCCAGTCGTTCCACACCATCAGCGGGTGCAAGTTGGAGCGGTGCCATCAGCACGTGGGAGTCAAGGGACCAGGGGCCATGGCAGAGGGCTGAGACCCACCCC
>NW_005871062.1:13338987-13365593 GCF_000147115.1 Myotis lucifugus | reverse complement strand
TCAGCACATGTGCAAAATATTTTAATAGGATTGTTTCTTATGATGTGGATTGCTGGGTTAGGTGGTTTGTAGATTTTTTTAAAAATATATTTTATGGATTTTTCACAGAGAGGAAGGGAGAGGGATAGAGAGTTAAAAACATCGATGAGAGAGAAACATCAACCAGCTGCCTCCTGCACATTCCCCACTGGGGATGTGCCCACAACCAAGGTACATGCCCTTGACTGGAATCGAACCCGGGACCTTTCAGTCCGCAGGCCAATGCTCTATCCACTGAGCCAAACCGGTCAGGGCAGTTTGTAGATTTTAAATGTGGTACACATTGTACCACAGTGTATGAGTGGGCTCTTTATATCCTCATCAACACCAGACAGAAGCAAGTTTTTGAATTTCTGCTAGTTTAATGAATAAAAAATGGTAACTTGTTCTCATTTGCATCTCCCTGAATGCTAATGAGATTGTGCATCTGTATTTACTACCTAGTTGTATTTCATCTTCTAAGAATAAATTGCCTCTCCATATCCTTTGTTCAATTTTTCATTGGAAGTTTTTTGCATTTATACCAAAACTTTATAATATTGTAGATATTCCTTCTCTGAATATCATATGTATTGCAAATATTTTCTTCCAGTCTATTGCTTGTCTTTTAGCATTTTTAAAATGGATCTTTGTTTAACTACAGAAAACATTTTTATTTTTATGTAGTTAAGCTTGTCACTTTTTCCATTTATGACTTGGTAGTTTACTGTTTTTGCTTACACACTCCTCTGGTTAAAAATCATAAAAAAATCTTCTCCTATTCTTTCTGCTAGAATTTTTATGGTGGTGTTATTTTATTGGCATTGTTTGTGTTTGTTTGTTACATTTAATTATTACCCCCTCTGACATTTTGGCAACAATAAGTATCTAATTCCTTTTTTCCCCAAATGGGCAACTAAGTGTCTCAACACATGGATTGAATAATTAATCTATTCCACTGATTTGAAATGTGCTTTTATCATATCTGTTTCCCCATGTACACATTGATCTTATTCTAGGTTTTATATCCTGTCCCATTGACTGCTTGTTCTATTTCTGTATCAATACCCCTCTGTGCATTAGAATGTCTTGCGCAGCATATCTTCTTCATTTGCTGCTAGGAAGACAAGTCTCCGAACATTGTTCTGTTCTTAATCTTCTTGACCATAAGTAATGACACCAAAGTGTCCAGGTATATACCACATGCTCATTTACTCTTGGAACTTTGCTAAATTCATGAGGAAAATAGTGCTAGCTCTGATGGAAAATCATTAATGCATAATCATGCCCATTTCCAACATTCTTCTGTTTGAACTACCAAAAGTAGCAAATTCACCCACTACATCTCCATACCAAAGCCATTATGTCCTTGATTGAGCCTGAGAACTCTAGTTTTTACATCATTCCCTCCCCGCCCCCAATAATATGGTCAAGAAATAAATGTCTCTCAAATCTTGTTCCCTTGGAAAGGCAAAATGTTTATTTTAATACTAGGGGCTCAGTGCACGAATTCATGCACCTTGAAAGGACCTGTGGGTCATGAGGCTGCGGTAGGCACAGGGGCAGGTCTCCGCCCATCCTCTGTGCCCCTGCCCGGCCTCTCCTACCATGACCTCCAGTCCTGTCTGCCGGCAGCCCCGCTCCCCCTGCCGCCACTCCCACACACTGATGGCACCAGCCCTGCTCACACCCGCTAAAGGCATGGAACAATTGGGGCCAGCGCCAGCAGTGGGTGCGAGTGGGGCCGGCACTGTCAGTGGGTGCGAGAGGTGCTCTGGCACTGGGTGCAAGCAAGGCCATCCCGGAAGCAGGTGTGAGAGGCGGCTGCCATCCCCGATCTCTCCTCAGGAGCAGAGGGAGGTGGAGAAGCCCTGAGGGGCAATTGGGGCCAGCAGCCGCCATTTGCACCTGCTGACAGCACCGAGCAATCAGGGCCGGTGCCAGGCACCAGCAGTGGGTGCTAGCTGGGCCAGTGCTGACAGCAGGTGCAAGTGCCAGGTGGGACCATGGCACGTGGGAGCAAAAAATTTTCAGTAACCACCAGAGGCTTGTCCCAATGACAGTGACTGGCACCCCACCTTGGTCTGGCGCCCCTGCTCACCTGCTCCACCATCGCACTATGGCCAATGCCCACCATGTTCTGTGCACACCCTCTAGTGGTCAGCACATGTCATAGCGACCGGTTGTTCGGTTGTTCCGCCGTTGGGTCTATTTGCATATTAGCCTTTTATTATATAGGATATCCTGATTACCATCAGTGGTAATATAGCACAATAAGACCATGTAATTTGGAGTGTTCATTTTAATATACTTTTTAAAATAATGATATTATAAAAAGAGATATATTTAAATAATTAGAGCCAGCAGATTCCAGTGATTTAAATTATGGGTTTTAGAATTAGACACTTGGATTTAATTCCTAGGTCATGGTAAGTTACTTCACTTCTCTGGCGACCTGATTTCCTTTCTATAAAATAGAGATTAAAATGCCTACCATGTCCTCTGTTTAAAAGGATAAGAAATAATGCATGTAAAACATTTAATGTTGCAGCACTTAGTAAATTGTGATTATTATCATTGTTATTCTGTTGTATCTCTTGCATGGGTATAGCAGTTTTCTCTTTTCAAAGTGCTTTTGTAGATCTTTTCTCTTCATGTTCTTTTTATGGATAAAATATGGGCACAGGGACATGAAGAGGGAGGGCTGCTGGCCATCGTTGGCTGCTGTTGACGGAAATGAGGGTGAGCTTGGAAAAGCTCTATACACTGTGGAATCTCAAGGACTCAGATTCCCCCTGCATCCCCAGTCAAGACCTAAGAGGCAGGGCTCCTTTGAGAGCATTTGAGTGTTAAAAATTTATGAGGTTTTTATAATATGATCCATTTAAAATAGATCATATTTAATCCCATTTAGGATCTGGTTTAGATGAGCTTTTCTTTTCTATATAACCATTGTGAATAAAAAATACTGTCAAAATCTAACTTCCTTACATTTGCACAAAATCAGTGGGGAAATAAAGTTGTACTGTATTTCCATTTTGCATCACTTATTTGCTCCTCATTATAGTCCAATAAATTACATATTAAAAATCTTCAGTGTGTCTAACTTGCTTGCCTGCTAAATTAACCAATTGATCGTGCTATAACCTTTATTGTAAGTGCTATTTAGAGCTAAGGTTACATGGCCTGGTGGTGGTGTCAGTTCAAGCAATGAACGATTGTATTTTCTCAACATTGTAAAAGGATTCTCTTCCTATCCATTTGCTAAGAATGACTTGCCTAAATATTTTCTTCCCACTTCTACAGCATTGATCAATATGCTTTGATATATGTGCAATTTAGCATAGAATAACAAGGACAGTAAAGAAATAAACCTCAACTTGCTCATACAAATATTATAGACATTAATTATTGTTTATTTCAAAATAGAGTCTTACTTCCTGGGACTTGATGCTCAACATGGATCCTTTTGAGGCATAACACTATACCAAAAAATGACATCCGATGTAAAAGGCAGAATGAATAATACATATTTTAGAAGTTTGCAATACAGTACCTAAAATGTACTATATTGAACCTATAGATTATTTTCCTTGGGAATAGTAATGTAATAAAAATATAATTTTAATCCTGTTCTTAAATGAACAAAGAAATGCCACATTTAAATGAAAAATAAACGAACACTTTTAAAATTAGCAAAGTGGCCACTTGGTGCCTACAGGACCACATATTTTTACACTTTGCATTTGCAAATAATGAAGCCTCACATGGATTGTAATAATTGTTACTGGTTTTTAATATTTAATATTGGGCAAAGCACAAATACAAAATGTACTTGAAGCTCAGCTTTAAGTAGATTATGAACATTTAATATAGAATGTTATCATAATATTCAGAGCACCAAATTGCAGACTTCTGTCACCCACTTTTAAGCATGCTTCTGAAGATCATAGTTAATTCTGCTGATTTATGGTAATGCTGCAGCATTATCGGCCACAGCATCAGAAACCACTAACAAGCTTAGTATAAGCTTGGGCTGAAATGGTTTGAGGTTTAAATTTCTGTAACGATTATAAAGTAGAAGGAGTAAAATCCCACTTCAGCAAAAAAAAAAAAAAAAAAAAAAGCTGCATTTCCACTCACTATCATAACCATCCCCCACCTCCCAGTAGCCTTCCCCGACTGCAGGAAAATTCACTTCTAATGGACTAGCATTTAAAATTTTCCACATAGTCTTTTCTGAATGGTAATATTCCTAATTCAAACAGATAATGCTCACAGTTCTTCCTTGTTAAGGAAGACTGCTCTAAAAGAGGTAACCCTACCCTATCCTTCTAAAATGTGGCTTTTTTAAAAGCAAATTTTACCCTGGAAACCCCCTTTTGGAACATTAATTTACATTACACTCAGTCTTCTAGAAAATGGTTAGAAATCAGAACATTTTGATGGCCATTGTCCGCTTCTGGCCCAATGATTATATCGTGTTAATGTGTGGCCCTTAAGCAGATGAGACCCCATTCGTTGTCTTCTTGAATCAGCACAGTAAAATAGGGGCCGGTCTACCTAGACTATTCCCCTAAAAGTGAGCACATCTTTGTCATTGAACACAATGAACAGACGCTGATCAAGGCAAGAGATTTTTATCTTCAAAATAAAAAATACGGTAACGTCAACACCATCCCTGTCACAAAACAAAAGAGAGCAGTTCCCTTGGTCACAAACCAATTTCCAAGAAAGGGAGCTAAAAGAAGCCCGCATCACACTTGTGGCTACATCCTCCTGCTTGGATACAGATAGAAACAGACAAAACAAGAACTGGCTTGGTGTTTTCTATAAGAAAATAACTTCATGCTACCATTCAGATTTTTAGCAAGTGTCCTCCTGTGAAAAAGCCAATTCTTGCCTTTTGTTTCCTGGCAACGAAATGGACCATTTGGAGGTTGGGGTGGAAGAGAACAGATTTTCCACGAAGGTGTTCATGGTCTGGGTTGGGGAAGGTTTGGGCACAGATCTACCATGAATCCTTCCTAAAAGAATAAGAGATGGTCTAGCAGCATA
The DNA here is from genome assembly GCF_000147115.1 of Myotis lucifugus. Lineage (NCBI taxonomy): Eukaryota > Metazoa > Chordata > Mammalia > Chiroptera > Vespertilionidae > Myotis > Myotis lucifugus. Next base: position 13,360,517 of record NW_005871062.1, on the reverse strand, counting down.
TCTCTCCCTGAACTCCAATTTTAAGATCAACCACAAAACAGGCTGGCACTAAGACACAGGTAAAAGACACGGGTTAATAAAAAAGAATAATAAGTTGTATTGATTTATATTGTTCCTGTCTGCACCAAAAATCAGATAAGAATCAGTCTCTCAAGACACCTGTTTTCATTTGAGAGTGAAATTTTAGTACCCCTGGCCAAATTTTAGTACCCCTAGAGGCAAAATCTTGTTCAGGAAAAACACACACATTAAGGTTCCTAGAAATGTTTCCTCTTCTAAGAGGGTGAGTGTATTTTATTGGGATGGAGGAGGTGTCTCTCCAGAGTCTGGGATAGATAGAGCACGGGAGTCTGGCCCTGGGGAACAGCAGTGGATGGGGGTGAACAAGAGCGAAAGAGGGAAGGAGTGCAGTACAGTGAGGTTGGTGGGGACCTAAGGAGATAAGAAAGGAGAGGGAAGGGTCTGTGGGATTTGGTACACCGAGGGCAAGGGAACCGGGGAACAGAGCCTTCGTGATTCCTAATGGGCATATGGAGGCAGCAGCGAGGTCAGGTGTGAATTTTCAGTGCAGAGTGAGCGATGGGTCAAAAGAAACAAACAAACAAGGAACAAACCCACAAAGGACGGTAACGTCATTTCACGCCTTTCAGAGCCCAGAGCAAAACGGGGAAACCACAGGTCTCCCTAAGATTCGGGACGGCTTCTCTTCCCAAGTTCAAACTCTGACTCCTCGCTACCTCTTTCTTTTCAAGATGTCATTCTCCCGCCTCCACACTCACTACCAAACAAACATAGAAATCTACTACTGTTCTCCCCATGCACTCCATTTTCTTCCAATCTGAGAGCCATTTGTGTGTATAATTGAAAATTAGCAGTGCAGCTGTTTGAAGAGAGTAATTTATCACAGCGCATTGTTCGCGCCTGACACTTTAGACCTGGCTCTAACAAGCCAGTGGTTGCTGGGGGTTGAGCTACAGAAAGTGATTCGGCTGTAATGCTGCGTTTCCCCCGCTTTGTTGCTAATTGTAGCCTCTTTTTCTCCACTGAATTGGGAGTTGAGTAAAAGAGCTTGTTTGCTCTGGGCGGTGAGGCTGCCAGGGCCGCTTGGGCTATTATCACAAGATACTCTTGATCTTTTGAAAAGCAGGAAATAGAATTTTTCTCCAACAGGGAAAGTAATTTGCGATGCGTCCATTAGTTCTTCATTAAAGCAAGATTAAATTGCACGGCAAATCACATCTGTGTTTGGATGATTAAAGGGTGGCATTTTAGAGGCCAAAACTAATTACTAGTCAAAATGAATGGGAGTGAAAAAACAGTCATGTTTTTACATTAGATAGTGTGGCTTGTAATTAGATTCAAGCTAATTCCACTATTTCTTCTCTTTTAATGAGATGAGCCTGTCCTCATCTTTTTCTAGGCCATGCTAACAGCCCCAAATGTATAATTTTGATAATACTAAGAGTTTACTTTATTGAAATTTCTTTGCTACCTGCCACAAGTGACTGTTCTCTCCAGTGGTACTTCATTATATGGAAACACAAGCTACTCAGCAAGATAGTTTACACCAAAAGTCAGTCCTACGGGAAAAGGAGTAATTTGAAATGAATACGTATATATGTAAAAAAAAAATGTATACTTTTAATTTTATTGAAATTATCCATCTCCAGAAATTTATGCGAAGCAAATCCTCAGCTGTTGGACCATTATAACAGTTCTCTTCAGCAATGAAGAGTAGGGAGTAAGGTTTGCCTGAGATAAAGTATTGAAGGGCTCCAAATTCAGAATGCATTTGGGTGTTGTTGCTTTTCCTGCCTTGCAATCTAATTATTTCTCATCTCTCCTGTATGTTTCACCATCTCCTATGACTACGGTATGTTATAATGGATCCCCTCACCCTTGCTAGTGTGGTCCAGTGATTAGAGAGTTGGCCCATGAAACCAAAGGGTCGTGAGTTCGATTCCTGATCAAGGGCACATACCTGGGTTGTGGGTTCACTCCCTGACCCTGGTAAGGGTGCGTGCGTGAAGCAACCAGTTGATGTGCCTCTCTCACATCCATGTTTCTCTCTCTCTCTCTCTCTCTCTCTCTCTCTCTCTCTCTCCTGCCTCCCTTCCTCGCACTGTCTCTGGAAAGCAATGGGGGGAATAAATGGATCCCCTCTGAGTTCATTTTTTATTTTTATTAAAAACAAAACAGCCCGGCCAGAATGGTTCAATGGTTAAGTGTTAACCTATGAACCAGGTCATGGTTTGATGCCTGGGCATGAGGAGGCAGCCAATCAATGGTTCTCTCTCATCATTGATATTTCTATCTCTCTCTCCCTCTCCCTTCCTCTCTGAAATCAATAAAAACCTATTTTTAAAAATTAGAAATTAAAGGCAATGCACCAAGGAAAAGAAACATATACAGTCTATGACTCTAGGCAACTATAATATTTCTCAAAAGTAGATTAAATTTGCTCTCAAAAGTCTATTTCAGTTTTTGATGGTGGAAAAATTATAACTTCTGAATAACCACAGATAAGATTTAGATGGGTCAATAGTTATTGAAGAAATAAGAGAAGCAAACAGGCATTCATTCTGGTGTTCTTGGATATATTGTCTTATCAGAAATACCTCAGGGCGATCAGAATCCACTGGACTCTCTGGACTCAGTTTTGAATACACCAGCTTTAGTGGCTGTGGTCAAGTAGGAGCCTGTTAAACAGATTGGCACAAAGTTTTCCTTTTCTGGCAATTAACTAAGACATCAGAATTTCCAAATCTCTTATAGTTAACACATTATTTTTATAAAACTCTTTGTAGGAAAGTTCCCATTGCATCTTCAGGCCGAAGATTGCACCAGTGCAGATTCCCCAGTGTATGCCCAGAATCTAGCACCTTTATGGTAATGGGGTAAATAAATAATTGATTAAAAGAAGAGAGAATGAATGAATGAATGAATAACTTAGAGGAAAACAATCTTTACAAATCAAGTTTTCCTCAGTACTTTTTCAATGAAATTTATGAGACGTGGATTGATCTTATGGTGACATAGGCAAACAGCAAACAGCATTTTAAAACATTGGAACATGTAATTTACATGTGCTACCAACATAGAGAAGCAGAATTACTGAGTTTTAGTAATTGTACCAGAAAGATGGATTTTTTATATTAACCACTTATTTGTCCATTTAGTTGCTCATTCATTCATTCCATTTTTAGCTAAATTTTATTAGGTTAGTTGGGTTTTTTTTTAATTTTCATACTATAGTTTTCATATAACTAACACTTTGTACACATGTTCCTAGACAACAGTAATTCCTATTCCAGTTCCTATTTTGCCCTAAATCTTGTCACAGAAATGTCACAATGGTATAGACTGACATTCAAAAAACTTCTCTGGTACACAGCAGGAAATATACAATGCAACAAATAGAAACAGTCACAATGGGCAGTCTGTGTACTAGTTGTTCTTGTGTGGTGCTTTGATTGCGCACAAGTGAATAGTTAGGGATGATTTCATTTGATACCAATTCGAAACAAATGGCTAAAACCAAAGTTTGTGATCCATGGTTCCACATGAAGTAGGTATTAATTGGTGTTCTTGTTGTCCATCTCAGGAGATGATTCAGAGTTAGAATGGTCCCTCAACCAAGTCTCACTAGAAACAAGTCTGCGACAAATCACCTTTACTAAGGAACTATGGAGAGCTCTTTCCTAATACTTTGGGAACGTGTTTCTTACCTTCGAGGAGTTTGAACTGAGGATCCTGTTGGTGATTTAAAAAACAAACAAAAAAACAATCTAGCAGTTACTACACATAACATTAAAACCTCTTTCTTATGGCTGAGATCCTTGAAAGCTGTAAAGCGACAGTATCAGCTCTCATTCTACAAATATTTTTATTGTAGGGCTTACTGTGTGCCAAGTACTGTTCTAGGTACTGGGGATATAGCAGTGCACACAACAAAGTTTCTGCTCTCATGGAACCTATAAAACATGAAACAAATAACAAAACATTACAAAATTATTTTAAATAAGAATTAAGGGGCCTTTAAAACACAATTACTAAAGGAACACTATGGTGCTTATTAAGCATGACATATCCAGTTTATTGTGACTTTATGACATGCAATTCAGGTGCAAAAGTAATTGCAAAGTTGTGGCTTTGTTTTCATGGCAGCTGCTCAGCTCAGCTCACTTGGGCTACAGACACAACCACTGAATGAACCCTGAAGAGGGATGAAAAGCAATTATCCTCGTGATGGGTAGCAACGTGTTGAGGGGAAGAACCACTGGTTACCCAGAACACTCAATCCTCTTTCCTTGGGGACTGAAGACTAGTTGGGAAAGTCAGATATTTGTGTAAATAGATAATCAGAAATTAACAATATGTATGGATTTTTAAAGACCTGAAGCCAAACAATTTGACAGAGTGCCAGAACTGCTATTTGTTCCACTATGCTCAACTACCGTGCTCCCTGCCAGTCCTCCTCTGCAACTAATCCTGGAAGATACAGGAAGGCAGCTGGGCAAACCCATCCTAAAGCTTCTTGCACTGCGTTTTTCCCAACTACCTCTTACCTAGAGAAAAAATACTCGTTAGCTCCCAAGTACCATTCAAGATCCTAAAGCCCATTTGGATGTGATTACTTTCCAATTATTGGCTTAATCAGAACTGTGAGCATAAATAACTGTTCTGTGTACCCTCAGAGAACAAGAGGACATAAGCTTTAAATTATGGCATAAGTAACTTGTTTTAGAAATTCTTTTCTAAAAGTAGTTATGATAATGCCTGGCTGTGGGGGGCAGAATTCAACTAATGCTGTGACAAAGACTACGTACCTCAGCTGGAACCCTGGGTTGACTAGACGTAAAACCAACAGACTAGGATAAAGACTTTGAAAACAAATATTTAAATTATTTCTTTTTAAAAAAAATCCTTCCATCCATTAGTCTCCAAAGGAGTGGAGGAAGTAAAAATTGAAATGACAAAGATAATAGACAGGCAAGTATAAGAGTTTTCCTCCATAAAACCTACTCTAGGAGAAACCTAGCCACAAATGACACTCTTAGCAAATTTGAAAAGAAAGGTCTTAGAGAGGTCTTTGGTGGCCTACTTGCCAGGGGGCAGAGAGGAACAGGAGAAGGAAGGAGGTTTAAATGTGTAGAATTACCTTTTTAAACGAATGAAGCCAAAATGCTACTATAATTTAGATTCAGCCACCTAGCATCAATTATACTATCTTATACATGTATGACACCACTTTTAGCAAAAAAATGTACACACACAACCAGAGATTGATATATATTATGTATATGTATATGTATATGTATATGCATGTATATGTATATAGTGTGTGTGTGTGTGTGTGTGTGTGTGTGTTTAGCTCCTATAAAGGGTTAAGGATACATATTTATATTTTTTACACATATATATGTACATTGGTTATTTTAACAGTGTGGAGGGAAGCAAATATGAAAGACTAGGTGTGCTTTTTTACACTTTTGGCTTTGTATTAGTAGCTTCCAATGTGTATGGTTTACTTTTTTGTTTAAGAACAGGAGAGGAGCCCTAGCAGGTTTGGCTCAGTGGGCAGAGCATCCCCCACTGAAGGGTCCTGGTTTCGATTTCCAGTCAAGGGCAGGTACCTCGTTGCTGGCTCCATCCAGCCCTGGTCAGGTCGTGTGCAGGAGGCAACTAATCAATGTGTCTGTCTCTCCCCCTTTCTTCCTCTCTCTCTCCAAAATGAATGGGAAAATATCCTCAGGTGAAGATGAAAAAAAGAGGGAGAGAAAAAACAGGAGAGGAGTTTGTCTCCTCACTAAATAAAGTGAAGAACTGGGGAGTATCTTGTGCCCCAGGCTTTGGCGAGGATCCAGTTGTAAACAGACAGTCTGCAGCCAGGTCCTTTTCTGACGCTCGGGGGAAGGCTCCCCCACACACCCAGGCCTCCTGCAGCACCAACCCCGACTTAGGGTCTGGGCACAGACCTGGCCAGGGCCGGGGAACCCAACTGCTTCTGCTGCACAGAACTGCCCAAGGGCACCGCAGAGACCTCAGATTCTTTCCCACGGCCGCCAGAGGAAGTAACCCGACCCACCAAAATCTCTGCTGACCTTCTCTCCAAAAACATCCTGGAGTTAACAATATTCCTCCCCTCAAAATAACTTGTTAAATACTTGCCTAACAGAAAAAGGCAAGCGTGCACACAATACAAACAGTTGAAGGGAGAAATGACAGCAGGCTGGCCTAACCGTTGTATAAACTGGTTACAAAAAGAGAACGCCAATGTTATTTCTAATATATTTCACACACATTCAAAAGGTGGCCAGAAAGACATTACACAGACTTTTTTTTTCAATTTCTGGTCTGCTTTTATTTCATTTTATTTTTATTATTGACACTGCTACAGATGTCCCCAGTTCCCCCTCCGCCCACCTCCCCTCAGTACACAGGCTTTAGAGTGGCTCACCACTGGCCATAGCGTGAGAAATGGGTGGTGGGCCAGCACTGTCGCACATTAATCCAGCAAGTGGGCTCTTCACTCCCGGGGTCTCTAACGTTCACAAGTCTCTGTCTAGCAGCTGAGGAAACCGAGTCAAGAGAAGTAAAAAGTTAACGGTTTGAAGTCACACAGTAACACTAGGTGTAAAATCCATCTATCAAACCCTAAATCCCATATACATTCTCCTTGACACACAATTTGTCCAAAAAGAAGTTACTGCTTTAAGTAAATAAAGTGGTAATGGTGATGATGACACAATTAAATGTAATTTTTGTTATTTTTTTACAGCCCAGCTCAGGAGCTTACGTGATAGTTGAAGTATTTGTCCTCTTTCCAGCAGGGATACAGAGCAGAACTCTCCGACACTCTGCTGCAGGACTGCACATGGGGACTGAAAAAGTGCTCAGCAACGCTACCAAGTGTGAGGCAAAAAATATAGCAAGTTATTTTTTAAGTAATAAAACGATCTATGATTCCACCTTCTAAAAAAAGCACTCTTTATATTTTTATTCATTGTCTTCTAGACTTTTCAAAATATATATGTTTTTGTCCTGGCCCCCGGTGGCTCAGTTGGTTGGAGCATCATCTAGTACACCGAAAAGGTTGTGGGTTCCATTCCCGGTCAGGACACTTACCTAGGTTTTGGGTTTGATCCCTGGTTGGGGCACGTACAGGAGGCAACCAATCCAGAGGCAACCCATGGATGTTTCTTCCTCTCTCCCTCTCTCTCTCTCTCTCTCTCTCTCTATCCCCCTCCTCTCTCTCTCTAAAATCAATAAACATATCCTCGAGCAAGGATTTTTTTTAATGTGTATGTTTGTTTATTCAAAACTAAGCGTATACTGTACTAACTGATTACGTCCTTGGCTTTAAAATGTTTTAAAAAGAGCATAGGCAAAAATAATGAGAATAAACTAAACATTTTTCCACAAATGATGGTACCAACATGGAATCTAAGTAGCTATTAAAATAGCAAAATAGATCCATATGAACTGAGTTGGAAAGCTGTCTGGAATGTATCATAAGGTGAAAAAAAGCAAAATGCAGAATATGGAATGTATGATTTCATTAGAACAAGAAACTACACATCTGTGGCTTTGTGCATGCATGTATCCCCCTCACACGTGAGCACCGGAAAAGGACTGGAACAGTGGCTGTCTCTGGGGTGGAAGTGGAAAGGTAAATGGGACCACCTTCACGACTTATTGATAGTAAGTATGTGTGTTGTGAACTAAATGCATATGTTTCTCCACCCACACACCCACCCACAACACATTTGTTGAAGCTCTAATTCCTAATGTGACTCCTGTCCTCTCTCCTCCCCTCCCACCACCCTGGCTCAGGCCGAGGGTGGGCCAAAGTTCAAGGACTTGGAGAAGAGAGAGAAAATAAACCAAAGTTTGCTTAACAAGTGTTTTTCTAATTGATCAGTGAGGACAAACAGTTCAAAATGATCATTTATGAGGCAAAGAAGGGGAATTTTGAGGGTCTGTGTTTGGCTTTGTTACATTTAAACAAGAAAGGCACCTGTGAGTCTTATTTAGTTGTTTTCCAGAACACAAAGGGTGGGGGGATTTCTTAGTCTTCACTGCTTTCCAGGATCAGATGGCTCAATTCAACGTTGTCAAATTCTGCAAATGAGGTTAAAAATAGCTGCCATTTCACGTCTCAAGAAGTGATTGGGTACCCTTAGTAATTTGCTGGACATATTCCATACTTTTATAATATTTTTATAATAATATTTTTATAGCTTTCATAGCATTTGTTTAATTTTATAACAGCCCTCTGAAGTAAGTGCTACTGTCCCCATTTGCACAAATAGGAACCATGCTCTGGGAAGGTAACATGCTCAAGTTCACAGACTAGTAGGAGATGCAGCAGGTTCTTTGTGACTCAGTTCCTACACCTTATTACCTTCATGAAGTTCTGTGGAAAGGGTTTTAACTGGAAAGTTAGTGGATTTCACGGTGCTGTTTAAGAGGAGCATGCATTTAAGCAACCAAATGTCCTTGGAGTTTATACAGTCTGAGTGGAAGGTGACTTGAAGAAATGAAACTATATGTGGTAGAAAGAATACAGATTTCACATCAGGTTACCTGGCATTGAATCCTAGCTCAGAGGATTATTTCAAGGTTAAATGCTTTGCAAACTATAAAGCACCAATGCAAAGTTAGTTAGTTAACCTTCATTGTCCTTGCTAATCCTATCAGCCAAACAAATTTAAGACACACTGCTGTTAAGAAGATAGGACGCATCCAAGTTGGCTAGAACACTTTATAGAGTTGTTGACATGTTACGTTGAAGCTGTTATTTACTTCTACAGATAAATATGTAGAACATTTCTAGCAAGAATATGATCCTTGAGGTAATAATTTAAACCTGACGGGGTTATTTGGGATTGTGGTGCTTCATAATCAGAAGATGTGTTAAACAATCAAATAAATGAATTAAAAAAAAACAGGAAAACTCACAGAGCACTTGAACAATAACACTGTGTATAAAAGCTAGGAGTGCTTTGCTGAGATGTGAAAAGATACCCTTGCAATCATAATATAACATGCACTCAACCCTCATTATACAGTGCTGCCTGCAAAGCTGTTAGAGTTTGTTCTAACTCTGTTTCAATTATAATAAAACCCCACTTTTGAGGATTTATAATTCAGCCAAAATAATTTGATACAGGAGGGTTTCAAAAGACCTTTTTTTTCTCTCAATATAACCCTTTGAATAAAACCCCAACATCAGAAATTCTAAACAATAAAGACCCTGCCACTTCTAAAGCAGTTGTTGTTGGATGAGGGTTAAATTTTTGGTCACGTGGGCTTTATTTCTATTGTATAAAGTTCTTCTAGATCACATCTTACTTTAGTTAACAGGGACTAATAGGAATTGGAGGGCTTCACAACAGGTTTTGTTGGTGTACATTTTACTAAGAGAATGAACAGAAAAGGCATTTGAACAAAGAGGAAAAAAGTTAATACGTGCTTGCTGGGAAGTCACTTAGTTCAGCCTTCATAATTTAGATTTACAAAATTTAAGGATTTTATTTTGCCTAATCTATAGTAAAAGCCATGTTCCTGGGGGAAGTCATTATATCATTTGAAGTATTAAGGGGGTCGTGGGAAATACTGTTATAGAAAAAGCACTTAATCCAGGATTTCCACACTTTGTTACTATGAACACCAGATGTCAATAGTGGGCCTACCCTGAAACAAAAACAAAAACTAAAAACTAAATAAAATAAACAATAAAATGAATTCAGTGAGTTATATAAATTTGGAATATTAAAAAAAAAATCCCTCCTTGGGAAGTCATAAAGCATCATTAGAATATTAAAAATTCTAAAAGTATATTTAAACCTGTTTAACTCGACATTACCTACATTTATTTTTTACCCTATGGCTCATTTTTCACAACCACCCCTGTAAATCACAAAACAAACATTAGGAACCAGTAAATTAACCCTTAGAGCAGTTTATTTTCACAGGTGAGAGATCATCACACCAGCATCCCTTGTTAAAATACAGAGAGAGAACATCCAAGGACCCTGGAATAATTTGAAAAGGTATAAATTGCATGTAAATGAGGACACAGGGAAATACTCAAACATAAAACACAATAATGGGGGTATGCCAACTAACACAGGAGCCAAAAGGAAGAACTCCTAATGGCCAAATCTAGAACAATTTTAGCAACAAAATAAATATCAGATTATAATCCAAAATATAAAATGAATATCTATGAGTTCATTCTGATATAAATAAATGATTGAATAAATGGGAAGAATAGATAAATCTTCAAAACAGAAGAATTCTACATAATTTATACAGATAGTCTATCCTCAAGGAGGAGGACCATAATTCCCCACTCTTTAGGTGTTGTCTGTGTATAGTGTATCTTAACAAATATAAGAACCCTTACAGCTCAATAATAAGAACTCAAAAATAACAAAAAACCATAAGTTCAGTCTAATCATGGTAAGAATAACAGACAAACCCCAGTTGTGGGATCTTCTATACTATACCTGTCTTTTCAAAATGTCAAGGTCATCAAAAACAAGGAAGGTCTGAGAATCTGCTACAGCCATGTGGAGTCTGAAACATAACAATTAAATGCAATGTGATGTCATAGATGGTATCCTGAAACAGGAAAAGAACATTAGGTAAAAACCAAGAAAATATGAATGAAGTATGGACTTTAGTTAATAATAATGTATTAGTATTGGTTCATTAACGATAACAAATGTACCATACTATGTATTGTAAGATGTTAATAACAGAGGAAACCAGGTGTGGAGTGTATTAGAAATCCTTTGTACTATCTTTACAATTTTTTCTGTATATCTGAAACTATTCTATAATGAAAACATTGTTTTTTTAAGAATGTATGGGAAAACAAATATACAAAAATAGCCAGGAAAACACTACAAAAAAATATCTATGAAGGGTACTAGTCCTACCTGACATCAAAATATAATACAGCTTTGGCCAGTGTGGCTCAGTTGGTTGAACATTGTCCCATGTCCCTAAAGGTCGCTGTCTTGATTGCTGTTCAGGGCACATGCCCAGGTTGTGGGTTCAATTCCTGGTCAGGGAATGTACAGAAGGCAACCAATCAATTTCTTTTCTCTCTCTATTCCTGTCTTTATCTCCCTCCCTCTCCTTCCCTCTCTCTCTAAAATCAACAAAAACATTTTTTAAAAAAACATACTGCAGAGACTCTATAATTAACACAACATGGTACTGGAGCATAATTAGACTAACAGACCAATTAAATTGAATAAAAAACCCCAAAATGGACCCAAATAAATACAGAAATTTTGCATGTGATAAGAGTGTCATCTGAAATCACTGAAGCAAAGATTTAATAAATAGTGCTAGATCAACTGAGTAACCATTTGGGGGAAAATGAAATTATATACAGATCTCACATTGTATCCTATATAATAAAGAGCTAATATGCTAATGGCCATGACACCCTCACACCTAACGACCATTCAGCAGGAGGTTGCATGTGTGTGCACAGCAGGGCGGAGCCACCGCGTTGCTCTGGAGATGGGGCAGAAGCAGGGAGGCGCCCGGAGAAGGTGGGACCATCCTGTGGCAGGGAGGGCAGGGGTGAGAGCCTGTATCGCCCCCCTCACCAGTCCTTTGCCACCTACCGCTCACACTCAGCACGCCTGCCACCCACCTGCCAGGGGAAGGAGCGCCGCCCAGAAGCAGTGTTCGAAACTCCGCAGCAGGCAGGAGGTTTCCACGCTCTCCTCCGGCGCCATGATGGGGCAGAGCTGCTGCATTGCTCCGGAGATGGGGCAGAAGCGGGGAGGTGCCTGAAGGAGGCAGGACCAGCCTGAGGCAACTCATGGGACTGAGGGCGGGGCTTGAGACATCCAGAGAAGGCCGGAGGCAGGGCCAGGTGTACTCGAGCTCTGGGTGGAGAGGTTAGGGTGTCAAGGCAGGGTGGTGGGCGTGGGTGGGCGGGGCCACACAATTTCACGTGCTGGGTCACTAGTATACATATAAACTCCATGGATTATAAATTATAAATATTTTTAAGAGAACTAAAAGAAAGCATGAGTGGCTTTTAAAATTTTTTTTTTAATTTTTCAATCGCAGCTGACATACAATATTAGGTTATTTTCAGGTGTACAATATAATGATTAGTTTCAGGTGTACAATATATAACTTATGAAGTGACCACTCCAATAAGTGTACCATCTGACACCATACATGTTATTATAATATTATTGACTATATCCCCTATGCTTTACATCTCCATGACTATTTTGTACCTAGCAATTTGTACTTCTTAATCTCTTCCTCTTTTCATCCATGCCCCCAATATCTCTCTCATCTGGCAACTATCAAAATGTTCTCTGTATCTCTGAGTTGATTTCTATTGTGTTTATTCATTTATTTTGTTTTTTATATTCCAAATATAAGAGAAATCATATGGTATTTGTTGTTCTCTGTCTGACTTAATTCACTTACTATAATAAAAGTATGAGTGAATTCCTCTTCAAATCTCATTGTTGAGAGAGGCCTGCTAACTATGATTCAAAACCCAGTGACAATAAATTGATAACTTTGAGTATAATTTTTTAAATAACCTTTTTTTTAATGGCAAGAAATACCATTAACAACATAGAAACAAACAAACAAAAAAACACCTGACAAATGGGGAGAAAATATTTGCAACATTTTTGCAAGAGAGATATCCCTAATATAAAAAAAATAAATTTAAAAAAATTGAGAGAAATGTTCAGAACATTGTGCTGTGCCAGCACGGCCAGGTTCAGTGAGCCTGAGGAGGGGAGGTAAAGGATTAAAGAAGACAGACAAGAGGATACAGCTGGGGCTAGGTCAGATCACTGTGCCTGGATGAGGAAACAGTGACCCAGCCTGCAAGCCAAAGCTGTATTTTACAGTCAGAGCACACAAAGCAAAACAAGATAAGTGGTCAACATGTTTACAATGTTCTTGTGAGTTTCACCTTGTTTTGGCAGCACTTGCTGCACCTCCCACTGCCCATTAGCTACCTAGGAAGGAACTAGGGAGGACTATATGGTCAAGCTTACTTATGCTAGGAGGGCTCTGCCCTCCAGGCTGGGACTTGTTTGTGGCCCTGTCACAGGTCAGTCCGAGGCTTGGCCAGATAGCCGCTTTCTATAGAACATATAAGAGCCTTTATAGTTCAATAATAAGAACTCAAACAACCTAATTTAAAATAACCTTTGAACAGCACTTTACCAAAAAGGATATACAGAGGGCAAATGTGCACATGGCAAAATGATTGATATCATTAATCATTAGGAAAATGCAAATTAAAACCACAATGGGATACTATTGCATATGGCAAGAATGTGGAGCAAATGGAAATTTCAAACATTATTGATGAAAATGCAAAATGATACAGACCATTTGGAATATAGTTCAGCAGTACCTATAAAGTTAAACACACTTACTATATAATCCAGCAACTTCATTTCTAAGTATTATCCAAGATAAATGAAAACATATGGCCACACAAAGACCAGCATGAAATGTTTATAACAACTTTATTCATAATAGCCAAAAACTAGAAACACCAAAAATATTTATCAATTGGTAAATGGATAGACAAATTGTGGTACGTCCATAAAATAGAATACTACCTGCCAGTAAAAAGGAAAAACCACTATTACGTGAAACATGTATGAATTTCAAAATTATGTTAACTGAAAGAAGCCAGGTACAAAAGGCTATATATCCCATGATTCCAATTACCTGGGGTAAGGAGAAGGAATTGTGCAAAAAGGCATGAGGACATTTTTAAAAATAAAATTTGTTAAAAATAAAGGGGAAAGGCTAGAATAACCATTATGGGGTTGGAATGAGAGTATAAACTCATGGCTATTTATAGAGAGACTAGAGGCTTGGTGCATGAAATTTGTGCATGGATAGGGTCCCTAGGCCTGGCCAGCGATCAGGGCCAATCGGGGCCTTCTGGCTGCCAGCTGGGGCCTTCCTTTGTTCCCCACCGCCCCCTGGTGGTCAGAACACATCATAGTGAGCAATCGAACTCCTGGTCAGTCAAACTCCCAAGGGGACAATTTGCATATTAGCCTTTTGTTATATAGGATAGATACAGAAGTGTGTGTGTGTGTGTGTGTGTGTGTGTGTGTGTGTTTTCAGATAATTACTAGGTTTACCTGCTAAAAAGGTCCAGAGGCAATGGCATCCCAGCACCAATGGGCATTGTCAACAAGTAAGAAAGGACTCAAAAAATGATGGGAACCTGTCAAAAGAACAAAGGAGTCACCTTGAAGGAATTTCTTACAGCTAAATCTGTGAAAAATTGAGTAACAAAATAGTGACAATAATGGATTAGAAAACTCCAAATAAAATAATTATCCATGAGTCCATGCTGATGTAAGTAACTTAATTAATTAATTAATTAATTAATGGGGAGAAGAGAAGTAAAATCTATTTCTTATAGTAGCATTCCACTTAAATGCTAAAGGCAAATAGAAATAGAAAATTACGATTTGGCAAATACCACAGTAATAATTGTTTTAGGCAAGCGTCATTAATGGATGCTAAAATTCCTGGGCAAAATTAACACATTTCGTACCGCTCAGGAGTTTTCTCGTGTTTCGCGCGCCATCTGTTAAGGACCGCTCACGAGTGTTCTCGTTTTTCATGCCCATGGAAAAAGGAGCGAATCTAGATACTTATGTAAATTTTGTTTGGTCCCTCTTCATAGAGGAAAATGTTTTACGCAGTACCATACGTTAAAAAAGTACTAGGAACTTTAATTGTTTAATTGTTTTGTAAATAAAAATATTATATAATTATTGAAAAACAACACCTAAAGTGCATTATGATGATTTAAATAATGTGCAGTTTGCCCAAAAACGTGCAGTCCCTGGCGTATGTCTTAGAGATTTCTATGCGGTACACAATGTGTTAATATAAAAAATAGCTGATTTATGTCATCTCAAAATATCTCCCCACAACAGAGGAATTACAAAGGGGAAATCTTACATTTACAGCAGAAAAAACCTGGCAGACATCACCTTGACCAAGATATCAGTGTTAGCAGTACTAGCCTGTGAGACGAACTGATGTTGGTACCTCCTGATATGGTGCAGTAAAATGGACCAATACCACTTTTGTGGATTCTTGCCAAAAATGCATAATCTGAATTTAATAGTAAAGAAATATCAGGCCAAACAAAATTGAAGAACTTTCTAAAAAATAATTATTCTATTTTTTTCCAAGTGTCTAGGACATAAAACACTAAGAATGGTAACTGTTCCAGATTGAAGGAGGTGAAGGACGCTGACAACTGAATGCAGGATGTCATCCTGTATCTGAGGGAGGACTTTAGTGGAACAACTGGTGAAACGTGGTAAGGTTTTGCGATAGTACTCTCAAATGTCTATTACAAAAGATCTAGATTCCCTATACTTAGGGTTCCTTTACTGTAATGAAATCCGGTAAAAATATCAATGTTAATGTCCTAATTTTTAAAACTGTGCAGTGGTTATTGTTGAGATATAATTCTCCAAGTCTTTTGAACAGAGGCTCTGACTGCCTTTGTTTTGAACTATTTTTCAGAAATCCTATATAATAAAAGCCTAATATGCCAAGTGTCTGGTCATTCAGTCAGCCGTTCAACCAATCAAAGTGTATTATGCTAATGATATGCTAAGGCCGCTCAACCACTCGCTATGATGTGCACTGACCACCAGGGGGGCAGACAGTCAACCAGTCAACCAGTTGCTATGATGTGCACTGACCACCAGGGGGCAGACGCTCTGACTGGTAGGTTAGCTTGCTGCTGGGGTCTAGCTGATCAGGACTGAGTGAGATGGGCCAGACACGCCCTGGAGTCCTCCCACAGTCCCTTCCTGGCCCCAATCGTGCACCAGTGGGGTCCCTCAGTCTGGCCTGTGCTCTCTCACAACCCGGACCCCTCGGGGGATGTCGTAGAACCGGTTTTGGCCCAATCCCGCAGGCCAGGCCAAGGGATCCCACTGTGCACGAATTCCTGCACCAGGCTCTAGTGTTATATAAAAAACAGTCTTGGAAGATAGAGGTAGTATCTTTCTTTAGAACAAAGGGCAGGCATACTTGTTGTCTATTACAAAATATCTAGATTCCCTATACTTAGGGTTCCTTTACTGTAATGCAATCCACTGTATATGAGAGTATTTATCTAGCCCTCTTCACATGGTCCTGTGGGAAGGAGAGCACAGGAAACCTATGTAACATGTTGACACTCTACCTCTTGCTATTACTGTGAGTAGTAATTCTTAATTTCTGACTCAGGAGACTCATGTCTTTTACCCCCACAAAACTATGGCAGACTCAAGGAACTTTTGGTAGTTTCAAGGAAGTGAGACAGTGATGGGCTCATAACGAGCAAGAAAATGTTGACTTGCTTGCCCAGTGTGGCTCAGTGGTTGAACGTCAACCTATGAACCAGGAGGTGATGGTTGGATTTCCAGTCAGGGCACATGCCAGGGTTGTAGGCTCGATCCCCAGTAGGGGGCATGCAGGAGGCAGCTGGTCAATGACTTTCATCATTGATGTTTCTGTCTCTCTCTCCCTCTCTCTTCCTCCCTGAAATCCATAAAAATATTTTTTAAAAGAAAATGGTGACTTCAAGCCATATAGCCATAAGTAACCGGATTCTGTCAAAAAATTAGCCTGGAAGAGAACCCTGAATTTCAGAAAGGCATGCAGCCCAGCCAACACATTAATTGTAGCCCTAGAAGACTCAGAGCATAGGACCTAGCTAAGCCATGCTCAGACTTCTGAGCCACAGAAACTGAGATAATAAATGTGGCTTTATTATTTGTGGCCATTTGTTGTGCTGCAACAGAAAATGAATGCACGATACACCACAGAAATGAGTTCTACTCTGATATCAATATCCTTCAGAACCTAACAGTGCAGCACATTTTAGAAGAAGGAACACTTTCCTTCTGCGCTTCGGCAATTAAGGAGCCTCAGTTCTCTACAATGTGTTCAAGGCAAAATTAAGTCTTTGAAACTATTCCCTGAATAATGGGGTTATACGCTCTCCATAACAAGTAATTCTCAGTAATTTACACCTTCTCATCCACTACTCCACAGGAAAAGAACAATGGCTTTCTTCTTTTTGTTTATTGGTATGAGCATGTGTTACTTATTCAACATCCTTCTCGGTAGCTAGAATGAAAATTGCATTAGAAAAAGAAACAAGGACCAACACTATTGAGGTGCTGCCTTGATAGCCCACTTCTGTCTAAATCAAGCCTCTGATGGCTCTCACTTTTTATGGGGAGATGGCATTTTTCCTGGGAAGGAAGAAGCTTCTCTGAAAAATAAAGTGGGGGAAGAAGAAGCAGCAGAATTAGGAGTTTCTTGGGGACAGAAAAGAAGAGGTACCTGGTGACTAGAAGCTGGGAGGAAATTTCCAGAAGAGATCATTTATGGGGATTTTTCTGGAGAAATCCTGAGTTTTTGTGTCTGAGACCTTTTTGTGTACCCACAAATGGTCAGTAAAAAAGCAAACATTTTGCTCAATTGGATTTCTTGTGAATACATCAAGGTTAGGCCCTGGCTTAGACAGTCTACACAGACGAACAGGATCCATCAACACCTGGCTTTTGTTTCAAGTAGCGGTTCTCAACCTGTGGGTTGCGACCCCTTTGGGGGTCGAACGACCCTTTCACAGGGGTCGCCTAAGACCATCGGAAAACACATATATAATTAATTACATACTGTTTGGTGATTAATCACTATGCTTTAATTATGTTCAATTTGTAACAATGAAATTAGGGGTCACCACAACATGAGGAACTGTATTAAAGGGTCACGGCATTAGGAAGGTTGAGAACCACTGGCAAGGTTTCAGACTGAAAAGATGAGTGCACAGTGGCTGAAGTTACCTTGGGATTATTACCAAGCACAACTCAGAAGATGATGATAATTTTGAAAAACTATAGTCTTTTATCTTTTTTATATCAGCTTTATTTTATGAGAAAAATAATTGCCTTTTCTTAATCTAGGCAATGCTTATAGCTTTGTAATGTCTATTTATGATGATAAAAAAATGAAGAATTAGAAGTAGGAGAAATTGGGAAGAGTGGCCCTACAGCAATTAAGACTGCGTTTACATTCAACAAATTTTATTGTAAATTTTAGTTGAGCTTATTTTTCTTTTTCTTCCCCCATTCACTTCCTTTTTGGAAAACAAGTCCTTTCCGTATCTGTTTGACACGAAGTCCTGAACATATAATTACTTCCTTCTGTTTTATAGAAATAAGGGTAGTCTCTTTAATTTTCAAGTTTCTCCTTGCTTCACTTATAAAAATAAGTAAATAAGACAAATCCCTGTAATTTGTAACTTTAATTAGTAAACTTATAATTACTATTTAAACAAACTATACTTTCACTATTCTAAAAGAAAATGTTTTCCTATTAAATCTGATTTTGTACAAAACATCATTATGTTTCAAAGTCCACGTGTATTTTCTTTTGAAGTATGTGTGGCATAATTTCTATTCTATCTATCCCTTCCCCCTTTTCTTTTGATAGAAAGGAACTCTTTTTTTTCTGCTGTTTCAATTTGTAAAAAAAAAAATCCTATAGTGCCTTATATCACCATCCCTCTCAACCTCCCTCCACCCTACCCTTTTCTCTCCAAATACCCACCACTGCCTTCTTGAAGATGCCTAGAGGGTCAGGACATGGCACCAGGCTAACAGCTAAGGGAAAAAATGTGAAGCCTCGATCACGTGGCACCCTAGGAGTAATATAGGTATCACTGCTGCCTCTCCAAGTCCTCATTTCTTTTTTTTCTTCTTTATTTTATTTTTTAATACATTTTTAATTGTTGATAATATTATAGATATATCCTATTCCCCCCCCCCTTTCATCCCCTCCTCCCAGCCCCTATCCAACCACCCCCAGGTCTGCACTACCCTATTGCCCGTGTCCATGGGCTATGCATATAAGTATATACGTTCTTCGGTTTATCTCTTCTTGTCCCCTCAGCCCCACATCAAGGTATGTCAGTCTGCTCCATGCCTCCATTCCTCATTTCTTTTTTAAATTAAGATTTCTATAACGGCTATAATCTGTCATAACTGATTATATATAAAAAAGCCATCTGAATCTAAAATGTCATTTTAGATTAAAAAATTGAGACCTCTTTTAGGAGTAGGTATAAATATTTCAGTTTATGAGATCTTTGTTTAGGAGTATTTGTAAATATTTCCGTTTACAGATGAAAAAAAAATAAAAGATATAGAGTAGCTGCCCTAGCTGGTTTGCTTCAGTGGATAGAGCATGGGCCTGCAGGCTGAAGGTCCTGGGTTCAATTCCGGTCAAGGGCAGGTACCGTGGTTGCAGGCTCGATCCCTGGCCCTGGTCAGGTGGGTGTGGGAGGTGACCAATCGATGTGTCTTTCTCACATAGATATCTCTCTCTCTCTGTCTCTCCCCCTCCCTTCCACTCTTTAAAAAAAAAAAATCAATGGGAAAATATCCTTGGGTGAGGATTAACAACAACAACAACAAAAATATAAAGTGACTATTGAACTTTACCAGGATTCATGCTTACAGCTTTGCACTGTTTGTAAATTTTAGAGTTTTAACTTTTTATAAACATTTACTAGTGCCCTTTGGTGACAGCATGGATAAGAATAGTGTGACACTGGCCTCTCTTAAAATGTTGCTTTTCTTTTGAAAATGGAAATTGAGACTATTTGGATAAGCATGAAACAGCTTTCACTTTTTCTGTCCTGGTCCCACTGATAAGTCAATGGGATTTTTCCCCCCAATTTTTTCTCTGTCTCTTATTTCTGAATATTGAACAATCAAATCTGAAGTGGACATCCCCTCTACATCTTCTACCTTCAGCTTTTGTTTTCTTTGTTTTTGTTTTTATTCTTTCATCTCCCCATTTCATTCATGAGGAGATGAAAGGACAGAGGTCATGGATGCTGCTCATTTGTATCCCTGCTGCCTTTTATTCTGCAGAACACCCAACTGATCCCAGGCAGCCTTCATTTGAATCAATAGTGTCTCTTTGCAATGCGCCCCCGGTCATGCTCTACTGTCCAATCTAAGTTTTGTCTAACAACAGCTAAAACAGCAGCTGTAAGAAAGAAAATGCCTCCAATTCACCACAGGAGCAGTGATAATCAATCTGGGGAACCATTATAAAGGATCTTCATCTATTTGTATTCCTCTAATAAGCATTTTTATTTTAAGACCTAAAGACTCCAGTAAATGGTTAGAAAGCCAATGAGAGTAAAATAGACAAAGCAAAAACACACTTGTGCCATTGTAATTCCATTGAAAAAATAATTTTATCCACTATTCCAATGAGGGGGGAAAAAATCAGACAATAGCCTGGAATCTTGAGCAGAGGAGAAGTTGAAGAACTGTGATGGCCATGCCTGAGGTAAGCCTCTTCTGAAATGGAATTGGTATCCATGTGTTCTCTCTAGCAGCAACTAGTAGTGCTCCACAAACAACGGGCCCATTGGTGCAAGTTACAGACCTTCTGTGTGCTCAGTGGGCCTGCCGACCTGCTCCATCTGATTCTGAACTTACCCCAGGGTTTGATCTTCCTTAGTGTGAGTTAAGATAGAAAGGGATGTGAGAAAATATTGAAAACATAAAAAAGTGCTTTTATTTTTTTCAAGTGTTTTCGTTTTATATTTGTTTAAAACCTGTGTAAATAGTTCTGGTGTTTTGCTCGTTTGCTTTTTTATTTAATTCAGCTTTGTATTTGTTTAAAACCTGCCATGGACTTTCTTATTTTCAGAGGATCAATGTGCAGTTTCTCATTGGGCTTTCATGAAACATTAGTCCCATGAAGTGCTCCATAAAATAAAGATTCTGAAGCCATATAAACCTGGGAGACAGTGAAATTTTATTCACAATGAACAGCAGCAACTTCAAGGTTCAGCGTAGTCAAGCAGAAAAGAAAACAGTTTAATTTTGTTAACTAAGTATCACCCAAATTTATTTGACCACTGAACACTGTTTTTTCATATAACACTCTTTTTAGCAGGCTAATGTTCAAAGAGTATACTTTACAATATTGACATAGAGGCTCACAGGCCTGCAGGTTTTGTTTGCTATTTCAGTAAAATACGTTATTTCGCTTTAAATGTGTGTATGTGCTTATCTATATATATAAAGAGCCAGGGGTTGTCACATTCGAAGCAACTGAATGGATGACTGAACAGGCTGAGTGGGGTGACAAGGCTGGCAGGGGCGGTTAGTGAGGGATGACTAAACGACTGAGCAGCAGGCTGCATGGGGCAACCAGGCCAGTGGGGGGTGCAGTTTGGGGTGAACAGGCTGGCAGAGGAGGGCAGTGAAAGGCGACCAGGCTTGCAGGGGGGGAAGTTGGGGGTTAATGGGGGGATGAGGACACATTTGTAATACCTTAACCAATAAAGAAATTTAAAAAAAAATAAAAATAAAAAACTCTTATTCAAGGTGGGACCAACCAGGCTGGCAGGGGGGCCAGTAAGGGGTGACCAT
>NW_005871062.1:13329550-13338887 GCF_000147115.1 Myotis lucifugus | reverse complement strand
GAAGCTCCTGCGGCCTCCACCACCCTTTCAAGAGCAGTACCGGATTAGGGCAATGTCTAACCAGAACTTACTTAAGGGAAAGTGGGCAGTTGGAATGAATACAGGCAGAAAAGGGAGTTTATTTTCGAGAATAAAATAGACTCCTTTTGGATCCTTAGACTGCTACCTAATTTACAGATGTAGAAACTGAGGCCCCAGAAAAATGGCAGAAGCTCATGAAGCTTTTGGTAAATGGCCCAAAGTGACAGAGACCCATAGTGACACTGTTCGACTCCCCTAAGGGCTCTTCTAACAGCAGCATGGGAAGCTGTACCAGGCTCTCTTTTTTGCAGGACCCAACAAAGATCAGTCTCCTTTGGGAGAGTGAGGGTCCCTCAGGTCCCAAAGGAGGCGGCCCCGCCCACGTTGGCGGGGAGGTGGCAGTTGGGTGTGACCGGGCCCGCAGAAGGGCAGTTAGGGGTGATCAGGTCAGAAGGCAGAGGCGGTTAGGGGTGATCAGGCTGCCAGGGGGGTCAGTTGGGGTGATCAGGCAGGCAGACAGGTAAGCAGTTAGGAGCCAGTGGTCCTGGATTGTGAGAGGGATGTCCGACTGCCGGTTTAGGCCCGATCCCCAGGAGTCCCGGATTGGAGAGGGTGCAGGCTGGCTGAGGGGACCTCCCCTCCTGTGCATGAATTTCAGGCATAGGATCTCTAGTTCTATATAATAAAAGCCTAATATGCTAAGTGTCTGGTCATCCGGTCATCTGTTCAACTAATCAAAGTGTAATATGCTAAGGCCGCTCAATCACTCACTATGACATGCACTGACCACCAGGGGACAGATGCTCCGACTGGTAGGTTAGCTTGCTGCTGGGGTCTGGCCAATTGGGACTGAGCAAGATGAGCCGAACATGCCCTGGAGCCCTCCCACGACCCCTCCCTGGCTGGCCAATCTCCTGTGTCTCTCCCCGGCCCCAATCATGCACCGGTGGGGTCTTTCAGCCAGGCCTGTGCCCTCTCACAATCCGGGACCCCTTGGAGGATGTTGGAGAGCTAGTTTTGGCCTGATCCCACAGGGGAAGCACGGCTCAGCCAGAAGCCAGGCTCATGGCTGATGAGTGCAGTGGCGGTGGCGGGAACCTCTCCCGCCTCCATGGCAGTTGGACATCCCCCGAGGCTCCTGGACTGCGAGAGGGGGCAGGCCAGGCTGAGGGACACGCCCCCCCTCCCGAATGCATGAATTTTGTGCACCAGGCCTCTAGTAAATTCATAAAGATACATCTAGACCAGTGATGGTGAACCTATGACACGCGTGTCAGAAGTGACACACGAACTCATTTTTTTGGTTGATTTTTCTTTGTTAAATGACATTTAAATATATAAAATAAATATCAAAAATATAAATCTTTGTTTTACTATGGTTGCAAATATCAAAAAATTTCTATATGTGACACAGCACCAGAGTTAAGTTAGGGTTTTTCAAAATGCTGACACACCGAGCTCAAAAGGTTCGCCATAACTGATCTAGACCATTAGTTCTAACTATAGGTGATTTGCCTCTCTGGGGACATTTGGCAATGTTTGACAATATTTTGGTTGCCACAACTTTGGGTTGCTATTAACATTCCTAAAAAAGCAGGAATAATGCTAAGTATCCCACAATGAACAGGATAATAAAAAATTATCTGGCTCATGTGCCAATAGTGCCAAGATTGTGAAATTCCTATCTAGATTGTGGTTAACTCTGATGAGTGGAATTGGAGATTAGGGTGAGAAGAGAGAGTTCCTCTTTTGATTTTTTACAAGCATATTTCAATTACTTTTGTAATTAAAAAATAATTAAATAGAGTAATGTATATACATTATGGAAAAGT
Source organism: Myotis lucifugus (assembly GCF_000147115.1). Taxonomy (NCBI): domain Eukaryota; kingdom Metazoa; phylum Chordata; class Mammalia; order Chiroptera; family Vespertilionidae; genus Myotis; species Myotis lucifugus. The sequence continues at coordinate 13,337,034 of NW_005871062.1, read as the reverse complement.
TAAAAAATACACCAAGTATAAACTGTAAATTACCCAGACATAACCACTGTTAAAATGATAATTGATGAGATTAGAAATACTGTAGTATAAATGCCCATTCCCTCCTCACATCTCACCCAAATTTCTAGAAATAGAAAAATAATATTAATAAATCCACAACAGCCCAGGATAACAATAGAGGATGGTTATGTTGGTCTAGAAATATGGGGAGCAGAGAAGGCTACTGAAGGAAAAATCATAGCCTAAAAAGATGTGCAGAAGCAGCTTGAGAGGTACTTCAGGACAGAGGTAGCAGACATGACAAACTGGAGAAAGTCTAGAGAAAACTAGGGAATTCTTTGGGAATCCACAGATAGAGCAGCCAGCTAGGTCTAACACTTACTACCCTACCCCTATTTATCTACTGCAGAGCAACTTGCAAAAGCAGTGAGTGTGGAGCACTTAACTCAGAAAGCAGGTTAGGACCCAGTGTGGAAGGCATGAAGAGCCCCTATACCCAGAATGCTCCACTGCACCAATTACCCATGCCATCTCTCCCCACAATCATCCAGTCAGGTTAGAGTTAGAAAAAAACCAATGCACAGGTGAAACGAGAGAATTTAGGCCCCACAAAACGGAAGTAAAAGTAAATGTGCTCTGTAGAGATATAGCTTCATCCCAGGCAACTGATGGAGTCTTCAACCTGATGAAATCAGTAGGTACCACTGACTAAGGTATAGTTTTATACTGAACTAGAGGCTCGGTGCACAAAATTTGTGCACTTGGGGGTCGTCCCTCAACCTGGCCTGTGCCCTCTGGCAGTCTGGGAGCCCCCAGATTGATGCCTGCAGAAGGAGGCCCTGCCCACCATGCCAGGGCTCTGTGATTGATGGCAGCCAGCATAGAGGGAGCCCTACCTACCCTGCCCAGGCTCTGTGGTCCATGCTGTGCAGAGGAAGGCCCTGCCCACCCTGCCGGGGCTCTGCAATCAATCGCAGAGCAGAGGGAGGCCCTTCCCACCCGGCCTGGCCTCCGCCATTGATCCCCGCCCACAAGGAGGCCTTGCCCTCCCTGCTGGGGCTCTGGGATCAATTGCAGAGCAGAGGGAGGCCCTTCCCACCTGGCCTGGCCTCCACTATTGATTGCCGCCCACAGGGAGGCCCTGCCCCCCCTGCCCACTCTGCCGGGTCTCTGTGATGGGCCCTCCCAGCTGTGGCAGCTTGCCTCGGCCCTCACAGCCAGAAAGAAGTCCGGTCTATCCAGTCTAATTAGTATATTACCCTTTTATTAGTATAGATATACTAGAGTTATGATAGCTGCTGTGAAGACATTTTAGGAGTACCTTGACAAGTTATCTTGCCTACATTTTTTCTAAGTATGTACAATAATAATATATAATAAAATCTATGTTTAAATAAACTAGAAAAGGTATTTCATTAAATATTTTTAAATATCTAAGTGAATAATTTGTTTAATACTTTAATTGGGCAGCATTTTTGTTCTTTCATAGTTATATAAAATAATGGCATCTTAGATTCTATAGCATATGATAGATGCAAAATTCCCTAAAATCTATCACATATTGAAAAGATAATTTATTATGTCTAAGTTAGGTTTGTCCAAAAATGTAAGATTGTTTCAACTTAAGAAGCCAATTAATATGCTTCACTATATTAGCATATTTAAAGAGAAATAACAGCCCTGACCGGTTTGGCTCAGTGGACAGAGCATCGGCCTGCGGAATGAAGGGTCTCGGGTTCGATTCCAATCAAGGGCATGTACCTTAGTTGCGGGCACATCCACAGTAGGGGTGTACAGGAGACAGCTGATCAATATTTCTCTCTCATGGATGTTTCTAACTCTATCCCTCTCCCTTCCTCTCTGTAAAAAAAGCAATAAAATATTTTTTAAAAAAATAAAGAGAATAGCATATGATCTTCTATCTCAACACAGAAAGACTTTTGACAAAAATTCACCTACAGAAGGCAACCAGTCCATGTATTTCTCACATGGATGTTTTTCTCTGTTTCTCCCCCTCCCTTCCATTCTCTCTAAAAATGGAAAAAATATCCTCAGGTGAGGATTAACAAAACAAAAAGAATAGAAGAGAATCTCTTTAACTAATGAAATGTCTTTACAAACAAACAAACAGCTACTGCAAACATTATGCATAACAAAAACCATTAAAAGCTTTCCCTCTGAGTTCAGGAACAAGGAAACTATGCTTCCTATCACCATTTCAATTCAACATTGTATGAGGATTTATAATAAGAAAACATAAACAACTAAAAATCAGTAGAAAAAATAGAACATAATTTTTTAATGGGAAAAAGTCTTGAACTTTACAAAATGGAAAATCCAAATGTATGACAAAATATGAAATTCTACACGCTGCTAATGGGTATGTGAATTGTTTCTAAAACTTTGAAATGTATAGCCCTGTGAGTATGAACTGAAATGCCACTTAAATATAGATTAAAATATAATTTTCTCAAAATTTTAAGAAAAATTATATGTAGATTGGCTTGAAGTAAGGAAGGCCTTTTAATTAAATAATACATGAATTGCAAAACCATAAAGGGAAGTGTTGGTCAATGATGAAAATATGGTTGCATCAATATGAAAATCTTCTGGAAGACAAAGACAACCTAAAGTGTATTAAAAGATAGGTCACAAATATCAGCCAAAAAAGGATATGATACTGGAAAACTTAAGAAATATGCAATAACTATATAAGGAAAAATTTAAAATATCATTGAGAAACATAACAGGAAGCACGAACAAATATATTGTCATACCATGTTCTTATATACGAGAACTAAACTTCTAAAAGATAGTTAATGCTCCCCAAAATAATCTTTAAATAGATTACAATCCCAGTTAAAGACCAGCAGATAGATTTTGTTGTTGTTGTTGTTGTTGTTGTTGTTAAATAAGCTACATCCAATTCATTGGGAAAATAAAAAAACAAGAATTGGTGGGATTTCCTTTTTTTAAAGAAGAGCAAGAAGACTGCTCCAACAGGGTATCCTATATAATAAAGAGCTAATATGCTCATGATCATGATGCCCTCATGACATAATGACCATTCAGCAGGAGGCTGCATGTGCGGTGGGGCAGAGCCGCCACATTGCTCTGGAGATGGGGCAGAAGTGGGGAGGCACCCAGAGGAGGTGGGACCATCCCGCGGTGGGGAGGGTGGCGGTGAGAGCCTGTAGCTCCCCTCTCACCAGTCCTTCACCACCCATTGCTCGCATTCAGCGCACCCGCCACCCACCTGCCAGGAGAAGAAGCGCAGCACCCACGCTGCCAGGAAGTGGTGCTTGAAACTCCACAGCAGACAAGAGGCTTCCATGCTCTCCTCTGGCGCCGTAATGGGGCGGAGCCACCTCGTTGCTCCAGAGGAGTGGAAGTGGGGAGGCGCCCAGAGGAGGGACTGAGGGCGGGGCTTGACGCAGCCAGAGAAGGCCAGAAGGGTCGGGGGCGGGGCCAGGCACACTGAGCTCTGGGTGGAGAGGTTAGGTGTCAAAGCGGGGCGGCAGGAGAGTGGGCGGGGCACGCACCGGTGGGTGGGGCCGCGCGATTTCTCACGCTGGGTCACTGGTTTACTATAAAAATAACAACACTATTGCCCTTGCTTATTAATAGACAAGCAGCTCAATAGAACAGGAAAGGATATCCAGCAATAGACCAAAAAGCATAAATACATTATGTAATTAAAGTGCCATTTTATTATAAACTAGGGTCCCAGTGCATGAATTCGTGCACCTTTAAAGGAACTATGGGCCATGAGGCTGTGGTGGGCACAGGGGCGGATCTCGGTCCATCCTCCGTGCCCCTGCCTGGCCCCTCCCACCGGTCCCTGGTCCTCTGTCTACCAGCAGCCCGCGATCCCACTGCCACCGCTCCCATGCACTGACGGCACCAGCCCCGCTTGCATCTGCTGATGGCCTGGAGCGACTGGGGCTGGTGCCAGCAGTGGGTGTGAGCAGGGCCAGTGCCGTCAGTGGGTGCGAACAGCGGCTGCTGCCCCAATCACCCTTCTGGAGCAGGGGGAGGTGGAGAAGCCCTCAGGGGCTATCTGGGCAGCAGCCGCTGCTCACACCAAGCAATTGGACCGGTGCCAGGAGCCGGCAGTGGATGGGAGCAGCGGCTCCAGTGCCGGGGGCAGGTGCAAGTGCCAAGTGAGACAGTAGCGCGCGGGAGCAAAGAATTTTCAGTAACCACCAGAGGCTTGTCTCAATAACAGTGACCGGCACCCCACCTTGGTCTGGCACCCTGCTCACCTGCTCCCCACTGTGGCTGATGCCCGCCATGTTCTGCACATGCCCCCTGGTAGTCAGTGCACATCATAGTGACCAGTTGTTCAGTTGTTCTGCCATTTGGTCAACTTGCATATTAGGGTTTTATATATATAGATGATTTAAAATGAGCTAGTGGGTCATATGAGTACCTATGGGGTGGGAAGGATGTGTAAAGGCAGTTGGGAAGGGAAGTAATATTTAATGTATTCCTTATATCTTACTCCAGAATAGTTTCCAAATGAATCAAAGATTTAGATATAAAAAATGAAGCCATAAAGAACTATAAAAAACCATAGAAATATGTTGCCATAATTGCAGAGTAAGAAAGGCCTTTTATATTTTACAAAACCTAGAAGTCATCAAAAAAAAGTTAATGAGTTCAGTTATATGAAAAATGTAAAACTTTATTCATCAGGGAAAAAGAGCAAAAGTAAAGTTAAACATGAAATGAGAAACTGGAAAAATTATTTGTAACTCATATCAATGCAAAGGGATAAATTCCAAAATATATATTTAGATTCTATAAACCAGTAGAAAGGGGAACAAAAACACAATAGAAAAATGAGCAAAAGATATCAACAGTTTACAGAAAAATAAGTAAAAATGGCTCTTAAATATATGAAAAGATGCTCATTCTCTCATTATAAGAGAAAAGAAGATTAAAACTATGTTGAGATACAATATTGCACCTATTTGTGTGGCAATGGTTTTTTAAATGTTTTTATTTATTTTATTTTATTTTATTTTATTTTTTAGAGAGAGGAAAGGAGAGGGATAGAGAGAAACATGGATCCGACTGCCTCCCGCAGGTCCTTTATTGGGGATCTAGCCAAAACCTGGGCATGTGCCCTCACTGGGAATTGAACCAGTGACCTCTTGGTTCATGGGTCAACACTCAACCACTGAACTACACCAGCTGGGCTGTGTGGCAATGATTTTAAAAATTAACACACTATTGAAGATTCAATGGGGCAAAGTCACTCTCAGACCTGTCTGTGGGAATACAGTCATGATGGAGGGCAATTTAACATCACTGTCAAAATTGCTAATGCAGCCCTAACTAGTTTGGCTTGGTGGATGGAGCGTCAGCCTGAGGACTGGGGGGTCCCGGGTTTGATTCCGGTCAAGGGTACGTACCTTGGTTGAGGGCACATCCCCAGTGGGAGGTGTGCAGGAGGTGGCTAATCAATGTTTCTCTCTCATCAATGTTTCAAGCTCTCTATCCCTCTCCCTTCCTCTCTGTAAAAAATCAGTGAAATATATTTTTTTTAAAAATTACTAATGCACATCTTTAATTCTACAAATATATACATACTAGAGGCCTGGTGCACAAAATTCATGCATGGAGGGGTGATCCCTCAGCCTGGCTTGCCCCCTCTCACAATCCGGGACCCCTTGGGGGATGTCCAACTGCCGGTTTAGGCCTGATCCCACATGGATTCCTGCAGGATCGGGCCTAAACCAGCAGTCAGACATCCCCCTCGCAATACAGGACCGCTGGCTCCTAACTGCTCACCTGCCTGCCTCCCTGATCACCCCTAGTCACTCTGCCTGCCTGCCTCATCACCCCTAGCCACTTGCCTGCCTACCTGATCACCCCTAACCACTTGCCTGCCTGTCTGATCACCCCTAACTACTTGCCTGCCTGCCTGACCGCCCCTAACTGCCTCTGTCTCACCCTTGCTGCCCCAGTTCCATCCAGAAGGACATCTGGAATGACGTCTGGAAGGTCGTTCGGCTGTCTGGTCTAATTAGCATATTATGCTTTTATTATTATAGCTTTCTAAATGCATATAATGACATCTATACAAGTTTGTTTATTGCACTACTTTTGTAATAGCAAATTGTGTATGAAAGACAACCTAAACATTTGGAAATCTGTAGAGGACGACTGTCCACTGAGTGAATAGGCAAACTAGGTGAGTGTGCTACAGCAGGAAACAAGAGAAGAAAATTTTCAAAAGGATCAGAGTGATCAATAGTTTCAAAGACTGATGAAAGGTCAAGTAAGATAGAATGTAATGTAGACAATAGATGTTGGGAAGAAAATCTTTATTGATATAGGCTAAGAAGAGAATGGGAGATGAGGAAGTGGAGGCAATGGTATAAGTTGTAGCTGGAAAGTTTTGGCGTTTAAAAAAATGGGTAGTGGTATAAGAATAGAATAATCCTGTAGAGAAATAATAATTTCATAGCTACTTGGAAAGAAAAAAGAAGGAAGGAAGGAAAGGAGGGCGGGAGGGAGACAAACAAGTTTTGTGATGGTATCCCATTTAAATTATCATTATTAGCCCCGCAAAGAAAGCTGATTCATGTTAAAATCCTTTAACTACTATTGAACTTAGATCAGTTGGACTTTTTTGGTGGTCTCTTAAAATCAAAGATTATGTTAGTAGTGACTATTTTTAGAACTGTGTATATTTCTGATTAGTAAGCATAGAAATTCTTGCTACATAAACTACATTGTCATTTAGCTGATCTGTAGCCATTCTTCAGCTCTCTCATGGGATGCAGCTCCTGTTCCTATGATTCCCAAGCCTGTCTCTATGCCAACATGGCCTATCTGACTCTGTTATCAGCAGTAATTGTAAATGGTGCTTTTTTTTTTAAGGTTTAAATTTGGCCTGACTTTGTAAGTTTCTTTTTTTCCTTCATTATTGTTGTTGTTCTACTACTTGCCCCATTTAGAGTGATTATTCAGCTATTCATTTGTCATCTAACTAGTCATATATTAAACTAATCCATGCTGAGAATAAGGATATCACAACTTCAATGCTGGCGGCATGCCTGCACTTCAGAAATTTTGTATGGTTTGTTCAAGTGTGTCATCTATTGATAAGTATGATTTAACTGATTTGATGACAGTAGCAGAAAATTCAAGTCTTATAACTATGCAACAATTTGAACATTACCCTTTTCTGTAAATGACCCTATTTGCCTGAATGTTAATGCCATTACAATTATATTCCACATTAATTTGTTTTGAGAACAGGAAGAAGCTCATATAAATTTTAAAAGATAATATTATTTATTCATTCTTATGGACTTATCTATATATATAAAAAGCCATAGACTGGAACACTGTACCGACCTGAACGACTGGTCATTATGATGCCCACTGCAGCCAGAGAACTGGCCCTATCGTGGGTAGGGCCGGTGGCCAACCTCCTGCAGCCCTCCCCCAGGCAGCCCAACTCCGAT
>NW_005871062.1:13325185-13327938 GCF_000147115.1 Myotis lucifugus | reverse complement strand
CCCCCACCCATGCACCAGGCCTCTATCCTATATAATAAAAGGGTAATATGCAAACTGACCCTAACAGCAGAATGACTGGGAATGACTGGTCACTATTACACACACTCACCACCAGGGGGCAGACGTTCAATGCAGGAGCTGCCCCCTGGTGATCAGTGCGCTCCCACAGGGGAGCTCTGCTCAGCCACAAACCAGGCTGATGGCTGCCAGTACAGTGGTGGTGGTGGGAGCCTCTCCCGCCTCCTCAGCATCACTAAGGATGTCAGACTGCAGCTTAGGCCTACTCCCCGCTGGCAAATAGACATCTCCCGAGGGCTCCCGGGCTGCCAGAGGGATGTCTGATTGCCATCTTAGGCCCAATCCCCCGGGGAGCAGGCCTAAGCCAGCAGGTGGTCATCCCCCGAGGGGTCCCAGACTGCAAGAGGACACAGGCCGGGCTGAGAGACATTCCCCCCCCCCACCCCGAGTGCACAAATTTTTGTGCACTGGGCCTCTAGTTTAGATGATAAAAATCAGTAAGAAAATTATTTATGGAATGTCTACTCAACTTATACCAATTCCTGCCCTCAGAAGCTTAATAAGCTAATGGAGTTATAAGACAATGAAACAATTACTATAAAGTGAGATAGACACTCTTTTAGGGAAGTTTTGGATGCAATAAGAACACATCACACAGTCCTCAGAGGGAGCCTCTGCAGCAGGTCTCTTGTGTACTAATATTGCTGTCTCACATGATGTCATCACCAGTGGAGTTATGGGCAAAGTCTTTTTTTAAAAACTTCATATTTGTTGTTGACACTATTCCAGCTGTCCCCTGTCCCCCCCACCCCCACCCCCACCCGCCACACACACACCACCACCACCACCACCACCCTCCATAGACAGTTTTCCTGGAAGCCAGGTGCTGAGGAGTTAAACTAGATAAGTTCTCCAGAGTTTACAATTTTATTGCCACTTTGATCTGAATGCATTCAACCTGAACTGTCCTTAAAAGATGCATATCTAGTTTATTTATTCTTTACATCTAGGTATAAATATGTTTATCAGATTCTATCCAAAAATCACTTAGATAAAGAAGGAAAAGAAAGCATCTTCAGCCCCAGGAACCGTGGGAGATAATTGCATGTAAGAGAAAAGATAACAAAAAGGGGAACACAGAAGATACTTTAGACAAACGCTAAACAGGCCCTGAAACAGATTATGGTTGTATTGCTAGATTCATAATACTTGTGCTCCTATGAGCTCTGAAAAAGTCCCTCACTATTCCCTGTTTCCAGCTGAGCCTGTTTTCTTCACTTTTTGGCTGAGATTGCATCCTTTGCTTCATTTTTACTCTAGATGGCAGCAGCAGAACAAAATAGAGGAGAAAAATCTATTTTCAATGAAATTTCGTCTTCTGTGTCTATTAGATACAAAAGGTCTCAGAATGTTATTTGAAACAAAATATGCCCTTTAAAATGTTTCTTCTGGTATAGAAATATGTCAACAATGTTTCAAAGTACAGGTGTCTCCATAACTGTTCAACTTGTCAGGGTACTGATGATGTGATATCTATAGAGAATTTTCCTTATAAGACAAATACCTCTGTGAAGACTCATGGCTTATATTCACAAGTTTACATTCAGAAGCTGAGATGTCCAAATTGAATATCAAATATACTTTTAAAACTAATGGAATTTCATCCAATAAAGGGACAGATAATCAGATAGACAATAGAGAGAAATTCTCTGGCTGAATATATTAAAGAATTAAAATTTTACTATGTTTTTAATAAATTTATGTTGTTTTATTTTTTTATTTTCTTTATTGATTAAGGTATTACATATGTGCCCTTATCCTCCCATTGCACCCCCACCCCCCTACCCCCGCTCATCCCTCACCCCCCTGGTGTCTGTGTCCATTGGTTATGCAAACATACATACATGAAACTGGTTTATATATACTGGGGTGGGCAAAAATAGGTTTACAGTTGTAATATAAGAAAATAATACAAAGAATAAACTCTGTTTTGCTTATAATTGTAAATCTACTTTTGCCCACCTATGTATATTAAAATTACAAATAGTTTGTAAATATTTAAAAATAAATAACTTTATTATAAAATGAAATTTTCCACCATCACTCTATAAGCTCAGGAAATTTATGGTCCCAGAACATGGTTTGTAGGTAAGACTGCAAAAACACCGAAAATATCAGAAAATCGAAGAGGCCTTCAGAGTAGCCAATAGATTAAAAGCAGGATGAAAGTTGTAATAATTTTCAAAAAAGGGTTTCCAGAAAACATGGTCTATTTTGATTGACATTATATTCTCACAAAATTCTTGGTAGGATTGAACGGAAGATTCCCAAGAGGCTGGAAAATATAGTTGTCCAGGTTTTGTACCTCAGAGCTCTAAAGAATGCAACTCACATATCTATATTCATATGTTTATGTGTTGACTACGTTAATTTTCCTGCAAAGGGGTATTAAAATATCTTGGGAGAAGGGTGGTCTTTTCCTAATCCACACAAAAGTGGCGTTTGGACGAAGAGTGACCCTGTTGTCATGAATCAGAGGGCTTCATTAAATTAAAGCCTGAGCAACCAACATTTTCTTTTTTCTGTTAGAATTATTAGCTTGATAAAATCAGAATGAATTAATCAGACTCTGTAGATTAGATAGTTCAATTACTTTTAACTATATCAGTGGGAGAGGGCGCATAAAATCCATCAACGACCCAGGCTTTGGAGTGGAAGGTTTGTAGTTGGATTCT
>NW_005871062.1:13270595-13324684 GCF_000147115.1 Myotis lucifugus | reverse complement strand
CTCCTGCATGCCCCCCACTGGGAATCCAGCCAGCAATAGGGGCATGTGCCCTAACCAGGAATCATCAAACTGTGATCTCCTGACTCATAGGTCGACGCCCAACCACTGAGCCACACTAGCTGGGCAGAACTTGACTTTCTTAGAGTAACAATTTAATGTCGAGTTTTAAAAAAGCAAGAAGAAAACTCTTATAATACTGTAATACTTTACAATAGTACTGTACAATGCCTATTAGTCTATCCACTATATAATATATAATATATAATATATAATATATAGAGGAAAATATTGGAAGAAAATGCACCATAACGATAATAATTATCTCCAAGTGATGGTAATGCAATGATTATTCAATAATTTGCTGCATTTTCTACAATCAATATGTTATGTTAAAAAATTTTAATTATGCAAAATGGCATTATACCAAAGTTGAGCTAAAATAAAAAGAAAATCATATATAATAATGTACTCAAAGCCAGGATCACTTCATGGGGAGGAAAATCCCTAAGCATATAAAGACAAATTACTTTGTCTATTTTTGTGTTTTGATTTCCATTGCAGTGTTTTTTACAAAGCCTGCTTCCTTCTCAGAGTTGCGAAGAGTTGTTCTTAGGCAGAAAAGAAATGCAGGCAGCACATTCCACCCAAGTGACACAAGGGGGTGCACAGGCCCTGCTTCCAGATGCTTCCCTTTGTCTTACAGGGAAAAAACAAAACAAAACAAAACACCAAAAAACCTGACACTTCATTGGATTTGGTGACCAGTTAAAATGTTTTCATAGGCTTATATATACAGTCCTCAATGCACTTCTATCCTGAGAGATCTTTGAGGGCATGATCGTCTGTGCAAACCAACTCTACTTCCCCACAGTTATTTCACAAGAAAAAATATTGCAGAAGAAAGAGAGACTTGTTAAAGCACAATTAATAAAACTGGATACAGTCTAAATGGCTTAGAAGAAGAGGTTGTTAAGCAAATTATGGTACATCATAAACAAATTAGAAAATAACCATTAAAAATGATATTGACATAAAAGGACATTAAAAAGCAATTTAAAAGGCAATTTATACAATAATATGTACAATATGGACTAACTTATAATTTAAATATATTGTATGCATAAATAGAAAAATCTTGAAAGATATACACCAGAATATTAAGTCCTCATCCTTAAGAGGTGAGTGACAGGTGATTTTTGGATTGCCTTTTTGCAACATATCTACATTTTATAATTTTTGTCTACAAGAAATAAATATTAATTTTTAATACAACAAGAATAAATGACTACTTCCAAATAAAAATACATTCTGGTTCTTGCGAACTTTGTTAATTAAATATGAAGGTAAGTCACTACAAGTTACCCAGAGATATGGTAACATTACTGCCAGATTTGCTAAAGACATTTCCACTTTATGACTCTTTTTCTGGAATAATTATTAATAGCATCCCTTTCACTTTAAAAGTTTAAGTAAGTCACTATACAGGTATGTTTTTAAATGTTTCCCAGGAAGTTACCAAGACTTGCAGCTTTTCCTCTTATGTCAGCAGATGCTTCTCATCCAAAGAATCCTAATCCTTGTCTCTACCATGTGCTAAGATGCTAGGCTGGCCCAGAAACTCTGAAATTCCTTGGGCTGCATGAGGGTCAGGGTAATGTACATCTCATGACCCATCTGGTCAGTCAAGACAGAAAATCTTCTTGAGATCCAGCTTGATGCCTTGGTGGAAGTGCCCTCAAGATTGATTTATGCATCGATCACCAGGAACCCTCCATGGGACAGTGACGTGACACCTTCCATCACAACACCTATGACATGTCTTTTGGGACAGAATCCTGGCACTACTAGGATAGATCGTATTTTCAAAAGAAGTAACAAACACCATTCAACTAACAAGCAAAACCGGAAAATGTCCTAAATTAATCTGAGGGTACTTCGGGTACTTAGAGCATAGAGCCCAGCCAAGCCACTCACAGGACCAGAGCCAAACCTGGAAAGTACAGTTTCTCTCTTTCTCTTTCCTCTTCTTTTTTCTTCCCACCCTCTTCCATTCTGTGGGATTGCAAGTCTCTGTTTCTTTGAGCACAGCATGTCATTTTCTCACTCTACAGAAGTGCTTGTTTTGCTACTCCATTCACACCGAAGATGGCCACCTTCAATGCCCCTACGTGTCCTCTCTGTTCTGGAAGCAATTAATTAGTGTTAGCACCTCTGGGTGCAAATTCCCAATTCCCAGGAGACAGATTCTGATTGATTTATATAAATTAATAGAGTCAGGTGTCCACTGTGGCTCAATCACTTATGGGTCGAATAACAGTACTAAAAGGGCCGGCCCATATGGATTAGGGAAGAGGAATGTAGTGTGGGTAGACACTCCCAGGAGCATCTGCTAGTTTTCCCTCCGTCAGAGAACTTGGCAAGTTTCTCCTTTGCAATAACAGGCTCTGACTAAACAGGCAGAAAAGAAGGAGCTCTTAGCGACTCAAATCCACACACCACAGGCACTGTGATGGAACTTCCAGTGACACCATCAGCCATGGTTTTCCCCCATAGCTGCTTCAAATTTTCTTAACTCTACTGCCAACTTCCCAGAGGACTAGGAACATAGTCCTTACCCACTTTCTTGCAAACCTTAAATCCTATGATGAGCAGTCAGGAAGAAGTCATGGGTCACCCATTTGAAGAGCAAACTCTTTATTCTTTTGCTTTTTCATCCGTTCACTCATGTAACAAACATTTATTGCATTGCTACCATATGTCAGGGCCTCTTCTCAGTACTGTGGGAAGAGATAAGACACGGTCCTTATTCACAGGCATTCACAATGTACTGAGAGAGTCAAAAAGATAAAAGAATAATTATGTTACAATGTGATATGACCTACAACAGAAGTATATACAAACTGGGCTGAGTGCGGAGAGAAAGGGTTTAAATCACCCTTGGGGAAATCAAAAAAAGAGTCAAGCCTGGTCCATATGGCTCAGTGGGTTGAGCATTGACCTATGAACCAGGAGGTCACGGTTCCATTCCTGGTCAGGGCATATGCCTGGGTTGTGTGCTCCACCTCCATGTAGGGTATGCAAGGGGCAGCTGATCAATGATTCTCTCTCATAATTGATGTTTCTACCTCTCTCTCCCTTTCCCTTCCTCTCTGAAATCAATAAAAACAGTTTAAAAAAAAACTCACTCCTAGATATTTACCTTAAGGAAATAATTAAGAATTTAGGCAAAGTTAAAACTACAAGGATGTTCATCATCATATTGTTCATAGTAACAACCTATAATGTTCAACAATGTTGCCATAAAAATGATGATGTAGATGTATATTTATTGAAAGGAAAGATGTCCATGATAAGTTTTCAAAATCAATATGAAAGCAATATATACAGAACAGTCTCAATTATTTTATGTATGTATATATACATATATAACATTTACATTAATATCTAAATAAAAGTATACATATATTTTAAATGTATATAGGGTGGGGCAAAGTAGGTTTACAGTTGTGAGTATGCAAAACAGTTTATTCTTGTATTATTATTTATTGTATTATTTTCCAAGAATAACTGTCAACCTACTTTTGCCCCACACATTAAATCTATGGATGTGTATGTTTTATTTTATTTAGGGTATATATTGTATTTTTGTATATATTTACATGAAACACTAGAAAGATATACACTAAAATTTACTAGTGATTTCTCTAGCCAAGAATTTGAGGGTTGGATAATATTTCTTTTAGTTTAGCACTCTTTTTGAATTGTTCTATAATAAGCTCATATTATTTGTGTAAGCAAAATAAAAATGAGAGTTTAAAATGCCATTTGTTATGATAATTAATTATTTAAGCACTTGTTTAAATTGACAAACAAGAACAAGATCTCAAGGTGTGACCTACATTCAACTTAAAATTACTTTGTCTTTATGTTAGCAGTAATATCTCTGAAAGTTGTAAATTTTTACATCTTTGGAAAATATTTTCATAGAGATTATTTACATATCCAAATTATCTCCTATTTCAATGAAGCTGAACAATCTAAAAAAGAGAAGTTCCAAGTCTGCCACTTACCAATAATTTGAGCTTTGTTAATTTAGTTAACCTCTGAGCCTCAGATTGATTATAAAACAAAACATTATAACCTCTCTTACTATTTTAATAAGAACTGAATGAATGTACCTGTGCATACTTTATAAAACTTTATACTAATATTCAACAAATTTAACAAAGATCAGACATTAGTTTCTTAAATTCTCTTTTTGGAGAATTTTTAGAACACCCAACATCTTTATAGACCACAAAGTTATGTGCAGTATGCTCTTTATTATTCAATCCTATGCAACCCATGAAGCATTGCCAACCCAGGAAAGCCATGTTGTTCTAATTAATAGGTTTGGCCACTGCTCTTACAGCTTTGGAGACCTACCATAAAGGAGGAATTTACGTTGCTAGTTGAAAACTAAAACTGATACAAGCTTCTTAACATACTTAGTTGCCCCTATACAGCATTATGCTAAGCCTGACAAAATAGCCAATGATAATGCTCAGGTTAATTTTTTAAAAGAAGAAAGCATCTTTATAAAAAAAATGTTTTTATTGATTCCTGAGAGAGGAAAGGAGAGGAAGAGAAATATAGAAACATAAAGATGAGATAAAATCATTGATTGACTGCCTCCTGCACACCCCTCACTGAGCATCAAGCCTGTAAGCTGGGCATATGCCCTGACCAGAAATTGAACTGTGACCTCCTGGTTCATAGGTCGATGCTCAACCACTGAACCGCACCAGCCAGGCTCCCCTCACTTCTTGGAACATCATTACAATAGCTACTTTAAACACTTGGATAATTCCAACATATAAGTCATCTTGGCATCTGTTGATTGCCTTCCCTTTACAAGTTGATATTTTCCTGGTTCTTTGTGTGCTGGGTAATTTTGTATTTTAACGGGAACATTTTGAATATTATATATGAGACTTTGGGTCTTCTTTCAATCCTAGGGAGCATGTTGATATTTTTGTTGTAGTAGGAAATCAACCTATTCACGTTGCAAGTTCCCATCTGCTTTCTATGAATTGTGGTTCCAATGTCAATTCCGTTTTCAAAGCCTTTGCAGTACTGTTCTAACATGTTCCACATGTGCACTACCCAGTGGCCAGTCTGGGACCTGGGTATGGCCTATTCCATAGTTCAGTTCTCAAAGCCTTTGATACTGTGTAAGGTCAGAGCAAACCATCATCGCCCATAGGTGAGCCCAGGAGTTCATACACCATTTTACAGTTTTATTATTCTCTTGAGCTCGCTTCTTTCCATAGACCTGTGGCACTTCCCAGCTCACTGAGGTCCTTCTTTCTTGTCGTCTGTCCATAAAGCTAGGCTTTCGTTTTCTCAATTTTTATGCAGTCCCCATGACTATCCCTGCATCTGGGTCCAAGCAGCAAGAGGACAGAGAAGAAAAATGTGTGATGGAGACTTACTGTCATGATCTTGGACCACATTTTCCCTAGGACTCCTCTCTTTCAGTGTTTCAGGCACCTGCCTCCCCAGCACTAGTCAATGTACAAGTAAGTTGGTACTGAGAAAGGGCCTCTTTAAGAATGAATGTGTTTTAATAAAAAGAAATTTGTACCGTATTTTCACTTGTATAATAGTCTTATTTATTTTTAGGATTTTTTTGCAGTTAGTTTTGTTATGTATAACCAAAATATTCAAATAATTTTTCTATAATAATAATTACTTTTATAATTACAAATAATAAATATTATTTTAAAATGAAATAGCTATTCAGATTGTTAGGCGTTTTCTCCTACATCTGTGATGCTGGTTTAATGTGATGCTGAAGTCACAGGCACAGACCACCACTGTTCCCACACAGACACCTGCGCTTCCTAAGCTTGGAGCAACACATGGCTGAGCTGCAGCCAAAGCAAGGCAATCAAATTTCTAACTTTGGAAAATTCCATGTTTTCTTTGTTCCTACGCTTCGTGGCTGTTCACAGTGAGAGGTAAAAGGTTAGGACTTTAGCTTTCAAAAAACCAACTTGGACAAATCAAGGTAAGTACAGTCCTGAACTCATCAGCATGATGGAGTCCCTAGTCAATTCCTCCAGACAGAAGATGTCCTTGAGAGGAGCCGGGTATGAGGACAAAAAATATTATCATGAAATTCATGTCTAACTGCTTCCTCTTTCCTATTTATTGTTGAAATTCAATGGGTCAGAGATATATAAACAGCTCATGGTTTCTTAAGGAAACTAAATAATAATAAAAGTCTGCTTTTTGTTAGGGAGGAAATAATATCAGAAAAGTCTCCTCCCTTTAAGAAAGGAGGTTTCTAGAGGGTATGACGCTAAGTGAAATAAAATACCATATTTTACTTATATATGAAATCCAAAGAATAAAATAAACAAGAATAGAAACAGGCTCATAGTTGCCAGAGGAGAGGGTGATAGGGGGACTGGGTGAAAAAGGTGGAGAGATTAAGAGGTATAAATTGGTAGTTAAAGGACAGTCACAGAAATGTAAATTTATATGGAATATAGTCAATAATGTCGTGATAACTATATATGGGGCATGTAGGTACTTGAAGCATCAGGGGAACCACTCTGTAAAGTACATGATTTTGTAACCACTTTGCTGTACATCTGAAACTAATACAGAATAATATTGAATGCAAACTGTACTTGAAAAAAAATAAAAATAAATTTAAAATGTTTTAAAGAGCACCTGTAATCCAATCCCCACGTGACCACCTCAAAAATTTATCCTGTCATCCAACCCTCGATTTCCTTTCTCCCATCTCCATGTAATCTTTCTCATGTTCCCTCCTTAATCTTAAATGCATAAAGGAAATTGCAAACTGTGATTCTGAGAAACATTTATCTCAGTTTGTTGAGATCTTCCTTCCTGTTGTACCCTGCATTTGGCTCAAATGAATTTTATAAACATTCTCAAAAAAATAAATTTAAATTAAAAGGAAACCATAGAACAAAGCACTTGACTTAATAGTAGCTATTTTTTCCTGACACTTTGTTATAAGGCTCTGTGTTGATGAGTAACCTAAAAGGTACAGGATATTTATCCTCTAAGGCAATAAATAAAAATATTTAGTTGATGCTGTATCTGCCACAGGAGTAGTATTGTTATCTGCGGTTTTAGGTGATGTCAACTGAGATAATATACATATGTGAAAAGTGACTAAACTACAGGGACACTAAGCAATTTGGCATTGCCAGGGGCTGTGTGCTTGTAAGGGGCACAGCAAAATTTTTGGAGTGATGAAACTGTCCTATAATTTAATTGTGGTGTACTTTTGTGCATTTGTCAAAACCTTGCATGAATATTACTGTACTTAAATTATTCCTTAGTAAACAATGTTTTAAATGCCGGGCACATAGTCAACAGGAGAAATATAAAAAAATAGTTTTTGCTTTAGATACTGTATTATGTTTTAGAAAATGGAAGGAATGTGAGGGTCAGTGCATAAATTTCATACCCAGATCTTGAAAACCAACATGATCAATTTCACAAGCATTTAGATGCCTATTTTTCCCCATTGATGAGATATAGGAATAGGGTTTTTAAGGGCAGACCCTGCCAAGTCTGTTTCTGGTTGGAAGGTATAGAAAGGAATTTTTTCAAGTAAAATGACTCAGCAGAATGTATTTAATGAGACTTATTTTTAATATATTTTATTGATTTTTTACAGAGAGGAAGGGAGAGGGATAGAGAGTTAGAAACATCGATGAGAGAGAAACACCGATCAGCTGCCTCCTGCACACCCCCTACTGGAGATGTGCCCGCAACCAAGGTACATGCCCTTGACTGGAATTGAACCTGGGACCCTTTAGTCCATAGGCCGACGCTCTATCCACTGAGCCAAACCGGTCAGGGATAATGAGACTTTTTAAACTGAGGACTGAGAGCCACAGAGTCATGACAACACTCTGGGTCAATCACATTGGCCAGTGACATTTGAATAAATGGAGAATGAGATTTTTCCACAGTTCTCAGGTACTTAGAAGGACATGCTCCCACAGATATGTGACTATGGAGAGGATAATAGAACATGAGGCATGTGGCAGCCACTGAGGTGAACGGTAATGAAATGGGGCCAAACAATAGAGCATTTTGCAAGCTAAAGTTTTTGAAATATTATAGGTTTATTCAATGCTAGTAATAAAAAATTAACATGTCTTCAATTCTTACATATAATTTTATGAACTTTGCTAAGCATTTTACATTTACTACTCAGAATAATCTATTACTATAGTATGTAGGTTAAGAGGTTGAGTTACTTGCCCAAAGTCACAACATTAATGTGGCAGAGCTGGGGTTTGAATCCGGTCTCTCATACTCTAAACTTTCTGCTCCTAATTACTCTCGTCCAATGAGTATCCACTCAGTGGAAATTCCTTTGTTCAGGTCTTCTGATAGCAATATAATATTTATTGGAGAAAAATATTCCTTTCGTTTATAAATTGCATACTGTAAAAAGACCTTATGAAGGAGGACAGATAGATGGAAAATTCAATGTATTTTAGATTTTTAAATAAGGACCCAGGAGCTTATATCTTTAGTCGGAGCTTATGTCTTTAAATATAGCTTTTTTTTTTTCTAAGAGAAAATAGCTGTGGAGATTGGCTGCTTTCCCTTGAGGATCCTATTTCCAACATTAACACAGAGCACTCTGACCTTGCCTGAAACTCAGGACAAGGCAGGAACCAAGAGTTGGAAAACAGCCTTGTAAAAATCTGATGGAACAAGCCAGAGCCTTGAAGGATAGCCGAGCAAATACTGAGGTCAAAAACCCTATGGGGAGACCTATTCTAAGTTCATTTCAACATCGGGAAATCAGACTCTCTACCCATTTCTTATGGCTAACAATGATCCTACACTTTTTGATGCCAGTGCATGAGGTAATAAGGTGCCATAAGCATCCAGGACACAGAGCCTTATTATCTATGCTCAACCTTGATTTAAAAAAAGTTTTGAAGAATCAGGCCTACTTTCCTTTGTTCAGGAAAAATTAGAGTTCATTTCTGTTCATTTCAGAGACTGTATTTTCTCTATTAAAGGAAACACGTTGAATTTGAACTTACCATGAATCATTCAATAAAATTGTTTTCACTTTCCTAAAAGGTAGTAGAACTCGCGTCTATAGTCATTTTATTCCCTTTCTGATAACACATAGAACTTATTATTTGTGCCACACACTTTAGCTCTGGAATATGCAGCTTAAATATCTCATTTATACTATTCTTTAATTTCCCATCTTTGTTAGTCTGGCTTTCTGACGTCCTTTGTGGGAGGAAGAGTCAAATATTTATTCTGCAATGAAATATATCAATGCTAGAGGCCTGGCGCACGAAATTCATGCACAGGTACAGTCCCTAGGCCTGGCCTGAGATCAGGGCCATCTTCCCCGCTGCTGGCAGCCAGCCCAGCCACCCACCCCCAGTTCCCTATTAGCCATCAGGCAATTGGAGCCTGCTGGCCGGGGGCGGGGGGGGGGGGGGGAGGAGGGACTGAGAGGTTGGTTGGCAGGCCCCGATCAGGCAATTGGGGCCTGCAGGTTGGGGGCAGCTCCTGCATTGAGCGGGGCCCCCTGGTGATCAGTGTGAGTCATAGTGACCGGTCATTCCGCCGTTCGGTCAACTTGCATATTACCCTTTTATTATATGCACTAGAGGCCCAGTGCATAAAATTTGTGCATGGGGGAGGGGGGTCCCCTCAGCCCAGCCTGCACCCTTTCCAATCCAGGATCCCTAGGGGGATGTCCAACTGCCGGTTTAGGCCCGATCCCGGGGATTGAGCCTAAACTGGCAGTCGGACATCCCTCTCACAATCCTGGACTGCTGACTCCTAATCGCTCACCTGCATGCCTGCTTGGTCGCCCCTAACTGCCCCCCCTGCCTGCCTGGTTGCCCCTAATTGCCCCCTGCTGCCGGCCAGGTCACCCCCAACTGCCCCCTCCCTGCCGGCCTGGTCGCTCCTAACTGCCTCCCACCTGCCTGGTCACCCCTAACTGCCCCCTGCCAGCCTGGTCACCCCAACTGCCACCCCCACCAGCCTGGTCACCCTTAACTGTCCCCACCAGCCTGGTCACCTCTTACTGCCCCCCCTGCTGGCCTAGTCACCCCTAACTACCCCCCTGCCACCCTGGTTGCCCCTAACTGCCCCCCCTGATGGCCTGGTCACCCTCAACTGCCCCCCAATGGGCCTAGTCACCCCTCACAGCCCCCCTGCCAGCCTGGTCTCCCCACGCAGCCTGCTGTTTAGTCGTTTGGTCATTCCTCACTAACCCCTCTGCCAGCCTGGTCGTAGGCAGCCATCTTGTGAGGGTGTGAAGGTTAATTTGCATATTACCTCTTTATTATATAGGATAGCCCATGGACATGGGCAATAGTGTAGTGAAGACCTGGGGGTGAGTAGGTAGGGGTTAGGGGAAGGGAAGTAAGAGGGGGAAATGGGAGATATCCTTAATAAAATCAACAATAAAAATATATTTTAAAAAAAAGATACTCATCACATTTCTAATTACATGTTTAATGTCTGTTTCCCATTATTCAAGCTTCAAGAAGGTAGAAATGCAATCTTGTTTCTTTATGTGTTCCTAGCACCAAGGACAGTGCCTCACACATAAGAACTATTTGTTGAAAGAGAATGAATGAATAAAGACAACTTTCTTTTTCTGGGTAACTGTTATTCACCTATCAAGGACCAAGGCCAGATGTTATATCCTCCAGGTTGGGTTACAGTCAAATCTGATACATCTTTGGATCCCTAGAGACTAGTTTGGAATTTGGTACATGATTCATATATCATAGATATTGTCAAATAATAATAAACTCTTGGCCAGGAGTTGATAATTGTTGAAACTGAGTGATGGGTATATGAGTAGGGTTCATTATAATGTTCTTTCTCCTTTCATCTATATTTTTAAATTTTCCATAATAAAAAATGAAAACATTTATGTTCACCTAAAGTCAAGCGAAAGTGTAGTCAAAGATGATCTTCAGGTTTCTAGCTGAAGCAAACCAGTAGAAGGTGGTGCGGTTCACTGGGGTGGATGAAGTGGAGCTGCATCCAGACTCGAATGCACATGTGCATGGGCTAGCTTGGAGAGGGTTCTTTTTCACCCCAGTGCAAGTTCTTCGAAGGTCAATAACGGGGATGAAAGATTAAGTTTTGATTTCAACACTTTTAGTTTTAATTACTTGAGGGCATCTCCAGTCAGCTGTGCAATAGTTAGCAGCTACAATAAATTAAAATCTCTGCCTTAAACAATGAACTATGAGAGGGTTTCTGGATGGTAACCTTCCCCCTCATGATCCTCGATGGCCTCTGGGGCACTGATCTGACTGACCACCAGGAACTGTCCCACTACCTAGGGAGTCTGCAGTGAATACTGTGCCCCACCAGTGCTTCCGTCACACTTCTCACCCACACTCTCTCCTCTTCTTTACCGCTGTTTTATTTCTACTGGGGAGCGATTTATTGACATCGACGAGGCCTCCATGGGTGTCATAGCTTTATGTTCAGCAGCAGGTAGGGTGTCAAGAAAATTCTGGTTCCCTTTTGACTTCACTACCTTCTGACTGCAAGTCGCTTGACCTTTCTGAATCTCAAATGCCGCCTCTGAAAAATAAGGATAACAATCATGGCGAATTCACAGGGCTGACACGAGGGTAAACGCATGCAAAGGGTTCAACACAGAGCCTGGCACAGTGTGAACAGTTGATAAACAGGAGCTATTATTATCGCCAGCGCCTAGTCCTCCTGGGCTCTCCACCTGGACATCGGGGGAGCTGCCGCAGGAGTGGAGCAGGCTGCCCTCCACCATGGCTGCTGGCTCCTGCCCGGTGGGTGCGTGGTCCCTCGGGAGTGCATGAACGACTCCAGGCCAGGGTGTAGGGTGGCGCTGGGGATGGCTGGGTTGGCAGAGGCGGGGCTGCAGGCGGTTTCTCCCGGCTAGGATGTCCGGAAGGTTGTCCGGAAGGTCATCTGGAAGATGTCTGGTCTAATTACCATATTACCCTTTTATTAGTATAGATTTACATTAAGAGAATAAATAGATTATAAGTTGTCAGTTCAAGTAAAATTTTACTACAAATTAGTTTTTTAAAAAAACACACATTTTTAAAAAATTTCCTTTTGGATTTAGGAATTACAATACCAATTTATGGACCTGTAATAATATTATACAAAGGAGTTTTATTTATTTACATTGAATAGTAGTTCTATTTTTAAATTAAATAAATTATAGTCTTAGGCTTAAAAATATACATATGCATATACACTTGTACAACTTGCAAACAAGTATTAAAATAATTTTTTATCTAAAGCCTTAAAAAGAGCATATATATACATTCACAACATTGAATCAGAGATTTGTTTTGAGAATAAATGTTGATACTGTAAGCAGGATAATAATCTATTATACCCATATGTTACTTTATATTTTGTCAAACACTATTATATTTACTATCACGTCAATCTTCACACCAATTCTGTAAAGTAAAAAAGACAGGAATTATTGCTTTAAAAAAAATCACCTCGATTTTTATCTGGTTACCAAAGGAAGACATTCTTGCAAATAACGTGAAAGATAACAGAAGAAAGAAAAAGTTAGGTCTTTCCCCTCATTTTACAGAAGAAACTTGAGTCAGAGAGGTTCAGTGGCTGATTCTGGGTCCATCAGCTAGGAAGTGGTGGAGCTGGAGTTGAAATCTAATCTGACTCTATGGGTTTTATTCTTTCAACAATATCTAGTGAGCGCCAGCTGAGTCAGTCTCTCTAGTAACCATATTCACTACACCGCAGTGCCTCCCTGCTAAGAAACAAGAGAAAAGACGCAAAATTTCACAGCTTAAAACACCTGCAGGAATTGAGATCTAAGAAATTTAATAGGACCATAATGTTGGCAGAATTGTTTATTTTCATTTTAAGGGAAATGTTTAATTTGCTAATTAAAGTAGACCTTTTCTCCCAAAAGCTCTGTTTAAACTATTTGGCAGGCACCATCATTTTAGTGCTAGTTGGAGCCCTGAGGTTGGAGCTACCTCAGACCAGCCATTCCCATAGATGACCACACTTATTTTATAAGATGTGCAGCTGTAAGACTCTATTGATGGCTGAGGTGGGAAGAGACGAGTGTAAGCCAGTTTGGTGAATTACTGAGGGTATTTCCAAAGTCTTCGTCTTGTCCCTGATACTGTGGAGAAATAGCTTTGATTAAACTTTTAGTTCCTGACCTTAGATAAACGGACTTTTAGTGAATTGACCTAGAGACATTTGGTCCAGGTGTCAACTTGATGAAGGGCCTCAAATTTAGGTTTCAATGTTATTTCTAACTGAGTTACACATACAGTTTGTATTTACTTTCCTGGGGCTGCCATAACAAAGTACCACAAATTGGGTGGCTTAGGCAACAGAAATTTAATTTTTCACAGGTTTGGAGGCCAGAAGTCTGGAATCAAAGTCTCAATAGAGTTGGTTCCTTTAGAGGATTGTAAGGAAGAATCTGTCCCATTCTTTCCTCCTAGCTTTTTTAAGTGCAGGTATTCCTTGGCTTATAGGTGGCATTCACCCTGTATCTTCATACCATCTTCTCTCTGTGCATGTCTGTGTCCAAATTTCACATTTTGGTAAGGACACTAATCATATTGGCTTAGGGCCCATCCTAATGACCTCCTTTTTATTTGATCACCTCTGTAAAAATGCTTTTTGCAAATAAAGTCACATCCCGGGGGTTATGACTTCAACATATCTTCATTGGGGGTTGTGATGGTTAATTTTATATGTCAATTTGTAGGGTATTTTTGAATGAGATTAACATTTAAATCGGTGAACTTTGAGTAAAGCAGACTGCTCTCCAAAACATGAGTGATTCCTATCATATCAGTTGAAGGCCTGAACAGAACAAAAAGATCGACCTCTTTGAGCAAGAGGGATTCCCCTGTCCAGTGCCTTTGGACTTCATTTGCATTGTGGCCTCTTCATTTTGGAATTTATTTCTATTTTAATATTCTGGAAGCCTCGAAAACTGGAACTAGCTTAGGTCTTTCTCACTCTCTGAGAGATTCTATTTAGCTTTCACTTCTCCACTTAGTCCTTCTCCCACTTGCTTCCTATTGCCAGGAAAGCCCTGCTAATTCTCCCCTATTGGTCTTACACTATCCTTCTACTTTCTCTGCTCCAGGTCATATTCATCACCTGCTCTAGGAAGTCCTCCCAAATAAATGCCAGGCTTATTTAATCACTCTACAATTAATTGTACATATAATTCATGCTTGTGTAAGAAAATTTCCCTCTTTCTGCTTTCCACACCATATTTCTCAGCCTCTTTTACACGTAAGTGTGCCTTTGTGAAAAAGTTCTCTTTAATAGCCTATTGGTCAGTCTAAGGAATTTGAAGTCAAAGAAAAATGGGAGCCACTAAAGTATTAGAAGCAAAGTTTTCAGAAATTTTGCAAGGTATTTGTTAAACATAGTGATTGCTTAAAAATAAATTATATAAACTTACAATTAAATAAACTATATTTAAGAACAAAGGCAAAAAGTGCTCAGAATTCATCACTTATTATTTTATCATGCTTTATTATTATCTACTAATGGCCTGGTGCACAGATTCATGCACATTGAAAGAAAATTAATCAGAAGAAATATTTTAATATCACTATTGGCCCTTTCTCTATAATAGAAGTGTTAGAGATGAAAGGAAATTATTAAAATATATATGAAAATAATATATAAATTGATTAATAAATAAGCAATAACAACATGATATAACAACAAAGACATGACATAAAAACAACAAAAATGATTTAAAAACAACAAAAACATGATATAAAAGCAACATTGATAAAAACAATGACTGATAAATTGATTAAACTTATTCTAATATCTCCCTGTATACCTCATTAAGAGTAAAAACACTTTCAGAGTGCTTGACTAATTTCCCTTGTGATGAAGTATTGACAACTTTAACTTCACATGCTCTTCAAACTCAAGAGAAAGCAACATATAATTGACCATGTCCAAAAACGGGTACAGGTAGGAATATTCCTACTCTGTCTAGAGTTTGTCCTTGTGATTTATTAATAGTCATCACAAATGCTGGCATCACGGGAAACTGGCTTCGTTAGGCTTCAGAAGTTCATTGTGCCAATATGTAGTTGGTCTTCAGACATATTCTGTTGATGATGCCGCTTTCTTTCAGCTTCAGAATGTCAACAAAAACAACCAAATTCAAGATCAACAATGACAGATGGAAACACATATGTGCGATTGGCGCCAGTGAGAGCTTTATATGTATCACACATGCATGAGTCAACGTTTATTTTATTTTTTTTTTCACTAAAAGTATTACAAAGGGTATTACATACGTGTCCTTTTTTCCCCCCCGCCCTTGACAAGCCCCTGCCCTCCCTTACCCCCCAGTGTCTTATGTCCATTAGATATGGTTATATGGATGCATACAAGTCCTTCGGTTGATCTCTTACTCCCCTCCCTCCTGTCCCCCAACCCTCCCTGGCCTTCCCACTGCAGTCCGACAATCAGTTTGAGGCAGCTCTGCCACTGTATTTATTATTGTTCAAAAGTTTGTAATGGTCTTAATTATCCATGAAAGAGTGAGATCATGTGGTATTTTTCCTTCATTGACTGGCTTGTCAACGTTTATTTTTAAATTGCCAGTGCATGTCATATGTACCAGCCAGTCAGTCAGATGATCGCATGGTCAGATGGACATACGGTCGGTAACTTAGCCTTTTATATATATAGACTAGAGGCCTGTTGCATGAAGAAATTCGTGCAATAGGCCTTCTCTTCCCTTGGCTGCTGGCACCAGTTTTCCTCTGGCACCCGGGACCCAGGCCTTCACTGTGGCTGGGCTCCGGCCAGAGCCCCCCTCCCCCAAGCCGTCATGCCTCACAGCTCTGCTGATCCCGGGGCAGTGAGGCCTCGTGGCTCCAATGATCCCGGGGGCATGAGGCCTCATGGCGCTGCTGATCCCGAGGCCGTGAGGCCTCTCTGCTAGGTGGGCTTCAGGGCCATTTGGCTTCGCTCCACCACTTGGAGCCTACGTATGCAAATTAACCGCCATCTTTGTTGGCGGTTAATTTGCATATAACCCTGATTAGCCTATGGGAAGCGTAGTGAAGGTACGGTCAGTTATCCCTTTTTGTCTTTTATTAGATAGGATGTTCTTGAAGATACTTATATGTATTATATCTGAATGGCAGAAAAACTATATAATGGTGTGCTTCCAAACTTCACATTCAGTGACATGATTTTAGCAGCTAGAAACCAGCTATGGTGGGAGTATTTACACCACAGAAATTTGCAAATGCTCCAAATCAGAGCTTTTTCCCCTGGAGAAAGCTGATCGTTAAACATTAACCAACACAGAACTGGAAAAATAATCAAACATCAATTAAAAGGGTTCTGATGAATAAACCATGACACAACCACTCAATAAAGTACAACACAACTATAAAAGGAAATAGGGTTCTTTTAACTGCTATAAAAGTGAACTTCAGCCCTAACCAGTTGGGCTCAGAGATAGAGAGTCAGCCAGGAACTGAAGGTCTCTGGTTCGATTCCTGTCAAGGGCACCTACCTCAGTTGCAGGCTCCATCCTTGGCCCCGGTCAATTGATGTGTCTCTCTCACATTGATGTTTCTCTCTGTGTGTCTCTCCCCTTCCCCTTCCACTCTTCCTAAAAATCAATGGGAAAAAATTCTCAGGTGAAGATTAACAACAACAACAACAAAAGTGACCTTCAGAGTATATAGGAAAGTGAAAAAAACAAGTTGAAGAAAAGTAAATATAACATGCTACTTTTATTAATATACTACCTTTTGCCCTAACTGGTTTGGCTCAGTGGATAGAGCGTCAGCCTGTAGACTGAAAGGTCCCAGGTTCGATTTTGGTCAAGGGCATATACCTTGGTTGCGGGCACATCCCCAGTGGGGGGTGTGCAGGAGGCAGCTGATCGATGTTTCTCTCCCATTGATGTTTCTAACTCTCTATCCCACTCCCTTCCTCTCTGTAAAATATCAATAAAATATATTTTTAAAAATATGCTACCTTTTATTACTAAAAAGAGGAAGGACACAATGACATATGTTTTTGCTAATTTTTTTAAAAATAGAAGAGTAAAGTGAACAAAATAAACTGATGAACAAAATAGATCCAGAGACACAGAAGCATGGAACAGACTGACGGATTTCAGAGGGAAGGTGGGGGTGGGAAGTGATTAACTGGGAACTTACATGCATATATGGACACAGACAATAGAGTTCTAAAGGGCTGGGAGGGGCCGGTGAAGGATGGAGGGGTTCAATGGGAAAAAACAAAGGGGACATCTGTAATACTTTCAACAATAAAGAAAAAAAAATGGCTGCATTTAGGGAGAGGGAAGAAAAGTTATGAAAAACAGTGACAGATGATGGACTTCCTTGAATATACTTTGTTTGGTAGATTTTTTTGGCACCATATAAATGTCTCACATACTTTAAAATTACAATATTATTTTAAAAGAAATCCCTAAAAATCTGAAGCAAAATGAAACAAATCAATCTATGCAATGAGTTGCTGGGATAATCACATACAAAAGAATTATTTCAAATGAATTGAAAACACAATAATTCATTTACTTAGTAGGATATAAACTAAGTAAATAAAGTGTAAATTAAATAAAGTAAATAAAGTGTAAAAAGATATCTTGAACAATTTTCTGTAATCATATTGTTAGTGATAACATTGGTTATGTTATTCTGAAACTATTTCATGCAATCTAGAATAAGGAAAATTAGTAATTATGTTTATACTATTAAGAAACAATATTTTTACAATAAAAATGACATAAATATAAAATCAAAGAAGTAAAAGCATTTATATCTTAAATTTAAGCCCTAGCTGGTTTGGCTCGGTGGATAGAGCATCCGGGTTACGGGCTCAATCCCCAGTAGGGGGCATGCAGGAGGCAGCCAATCAATGATTCTCTCTCATCATTGATGTTTCTCTCTCTCTCTCTCTCTCTCTCTCTCTCTCTCTCTCTCTCTCTTTCTCTCTCTGAAATCAATAAAAGTATACTTTTTTAAAAAAATCTTAAATTTAAAATAATGTGAACTCATTTTCTTTTCAAAAATACTTATGTGTTTTCTAGCTCTGTACATTGAACAAGCCTAGAAACAATACAGCAGCAGTGAACACTCTTAAAATCCAGATCGTGGTCTCTAAATACTCCTTGAAGAAATGGATGAACTCAGTCCTGGAGCAAGAGATGTCTAAGACAATCTTAGAATATCTTAATATTCCAGAAAACAACTAGGCCACCAAAGACTGTTAAGGTTTGTCAAAAAGAGCACTAGCTGGGTAGCTTAGTTGGTGAGAGCATCGTTCCAGTACACCAAGGTTGTGGGTTCAATCCTCAGTCAAGGCACATACAGGAGGCAACCAATAAATGTATTGGAACAACGAACCGATGTTTGTCTCTCTCAAATCAAACCAATAAAAAAGAACCCAGGAGCAAAATTGAAGAAGCTTCTACTAGTCAAAGATGGCATAATTTAAGCACTAATAAAATAATTATTGCAATTAATTGAAACACATAAAAACATTTTTAAAAGTTCTTTGACCACCCGTGGAGAATGATGCAGAATCAGTTCATTAGGCTGACATCAGATAAAAAAAAAAAAAAGAAAAAATAAAGTGTTTTTTTTCTTTCCTATATGAAATATACTGCTGGGTAACAAAAGTTATGAAAAATATTTTCTCTTGGGATGTGGTGGAGTAGATGAGAGTATAAATAAGATTGGCCCTAACCGGTTTGGCTCAGTGGATAGAGCGTCAGCCTATGGACTCAAGGGTCCCAGGTTCGATTCCGGTCAAGGGCATGTACCTTGGTTGCGGGCACATCCCCAGTTAGGGGGTGTGCAGAAGGCAGCTGATCGATGTTTCTCTCTCATCGATGTTTCTAACTCTCTATCCCTCTCCCTTCCTCTCTGTTAAAAATCAATAAAATATATTTAAAAATAAAATAAGATTGGTCATGCTAATTGTTAAAACCAGGTGTTCTCTTTATTTTTGTATATGTTCTAAATTTTCCATATTAAAAAGTTAAATTTTAAAAAATATGACTATCCAGTTTTTGTTGGAGCTGGGGAAATAAAGATGCCATGCACTGACCTTTCAGGGTGAGGCAAAAGTGGGTTTACAGTTGTGAGTACATAAAACAAAGAGTTTATTCCTGTATTTATTATTTATTAATTGTCATATTATTTTCCATTCAAGAAAGGAACTGGCCAATGGTATTGAACGGTGCTGAGAGGTCAAGGAAAATTCGTGCTGAAATTAATTCTATCACTGGTAGCAGGTTCCGCTCATGACTCACATTACAGTTTGTTTCTGTCAGTATCCTTTTCAACAGAATGACTAATGGTGTGACTCTAACTTGATAAATAATAGAGATATTTGCTTCTACTTTTACACATATAAATAAAAAACTTTACCTATGACATATCTTGCTTTAAAATGCATGAAATGTGCAAATCTCGACACTCAAAATATAATTTAGAGAGGATTTTTCTGTGGTTAACAATAGAATTTCTTACTTAAGTGATTCATCTTATGATTCTTTTATATGGGGATTTATCCTAACACATTTAAAATGCGATTCAATTTTCAAAGATGTCAGACATGACATTTCACAGACACATTTTCTGCATACCTTTACTAGGATTTTTACATGTCATAGTGTTTGCTAAGATCAGGAAGTATTTAAACTTTCCGAAAGAATAAAGCTTAAAAGCTGTTAAGTACAAATTAGTGGCTTTTTTATTGCTTTAACATTATCTTCTTTACATTTTCAAATCTTATTTTCAGTCCCCATGAATAAAGTGTTAGCATTGATATTTGTGGGTTCTTAGGGAGATTCTTCACCTTCCCAGGAAATTTACTTGTGATGTGGATAATAGTGAAGAATTCCATTCTCATCTGCATATTCACACTTTTTTAGTACACACTTCTTAAGGAATTTTCAAGTACTAAGTATGTTGCACAGAGTGGAAAATGAGTTAGATATCTTCCTTTCAAATAATCTATTTGCAACCATCAGTGTAATGCTAGCTTAGGTTTTCACTGATGAAAGAAATATAGACCACGCAAAGTGTTTTTGGCTTAAATGTTTTAAACCTTTAGTAACAATACTAGAAAATGGGAAATGCTTACTTTCCCATCTATGTTTGTTTGATTTTAAATTTGACCTAGAGGTCAAGATGCAATTATTAATAGTCTGACTCTAATCTGAAAAAAAAGTAAAAGAATAGAGGAAAATGACGTGTACTTGACATGAACTGCATAATCTAAGGAAGCCTAAGGAAGTGAATGTACTACTAGTACTTCTCTTTCCTAGTATCTTCAGGGAAAGAAAAGGAAAGAGTAGATGTATTGGAGCTGCCGACCATGAGCAGGCTCATCCCCTAGCGCAGTGAGTTACACAGTGGGTGTTCAGTAAATCAGTGGAGAACAAACAAATGAATAAATAAATGAATAACAAATGAAGCTTGTGTTTGCACCAGTAATGAGAAGCAGGAGGCGGTGTGTTGAATAATAACAGCCAACTTGTACTGCATGGTTTTCATGTGCCCAGCATTGCAAATAATTTTAATAGCCAAGATTCATTACTATTTCCCATGTGCCCTACTACTGCTTGCCAGACTATTACTAATTGAAGCTGCAACAAGTAGCATTATTATCATCACCATCTCTCATTATTTCATCTTACAAATGAGTACAATAAACCACAGAGAGGTTAAGTAGCTTGCCCCAAATCACAAAGCTGGTCAGTGGTAATTCCAGGTTTGAACCGTTTGCATTCAAAGCCTGCTCTTTTAATCTCCAGGTCATGTTGTCTACTTTCTGTATCATGCATTTGCTAAAGTCCTTCCAATTCACCAAATTCCTTTGGGTGCGCACTAGGACTAAACTTTCAAGGCTGTCTGAGGGCCCTATTTCTACTACTAGCAGCCTCATCTGCCACTCCTGGAATAGAATTGTTTTCCAGAATCACTGACTTTCGGAGCTGAATAGCAACACAGAGATCAGTATAAGGTAGTAGCCAAGTATATGGGCTTTGGCCTCAGGCTAGATCCAAATCCTTGTACCAAGAATTTCTTAAAGTTCTGATTATAATCCCACCTTGGAAAAATAGGCATGTATAGTGAGAAGAAATATTTGCATACTGGGTACCAGCTACTGACTACATTAGTTCAAGTTCCTAACGTTACTAAACTCTGGCCCAGTCGGCCAGACAGGGCAATCAATTCATAAAGCATTGGATCCCTGTTCCTAACGTGTCAGCCTCATTGTCCATGCTTCCTCACTTCTGAAGAAGCAACTGTGTGGGAAACGGAGCAGTGAGAAGCTAGCCCATTCTCTGACAATAGACAAAGGGAAAAGTGAAGACCATAATAACACTGAACTTGGTCCAGCAGTTTTCTAAAGGCAATCTCCGTATTTCTGGGGTCTCCAAGATCCCTTCAGGAATCTGCACAGCCAAAGCTCGATTTTTAATAAAACTAAAATGTTCTTTTTCTTCTTCACTATAATAATATTTACTAGTGGCGCAAAGGCAATGGTGAATAAAACTATTGGTCTCTCAGGAAGAAACAAGGCAGTTATATTGGTAGTTATAATCTTCACCATCATGCAGTCACAATAAAAATAAAATGTCTGGTTCACTTTAGAATATCCTTTATAAAGCAATAAAAATGGTTATTGTGACTTTACTAGATCTACACTTCTTGTAAATATTCTGTATGATGAAATGGGGAGTATGCAAAAAACACTTCCTCAGCGTACTGAGATACCATGGATGTCCCTAGGAAAAGTATGTTATGCAGTTGCGTTACAAACAGAACCAACTTATGTTTTCATGGAACATCATTTTTACTTGAAAAAAGGACTGACAAATGGTGAATTATCAGATTGGGTATTTGATCAACACTTCTTTAAATAAATAAGTAAGCCTGTCACTACAAGGAAAACAACAGATGATATTTTTTGCCTCTCATTTGAGCCTTGAAGAGAATTTGGAAAACTTGAATTCACCACAGTGAACTTTATAATTTCTCAGCACTTAAAGGCTTTCCTGATGAGATTGGTGGTGATAGTAACGAAATTTTTTTTGATATTATATAATAAAATGAGTCTACATTCAGAAGATCTGAATAAGTCAGTAAACCAATATATTTTCCCCATGATCAATGAATAACATTACAAAACATGCATTAGTAAAAGATCCATTTAAAGTTCAAAATAGATCAATAGATTTTAACACAACTGAGTGCACAAGGTTTACTTTATGGTTTCAGATTCCGCACTGCCATTAACCTTTAATAAACTACCATCTGTAGGTATTTGGTATAGTATAAACAATAAGAAAATAGGAACAGACAGAATGAGCAAATTGCCCAATATCAGAAATAAATTGCTGAGGGTTTGAGATTAGAAACTTGATTCCTAAATCCCTATCTCCCAAGAAAAAGTTTCTAAAAATATTATCCCTGCTTTAGTGATAGTTAACATTATTAAGATTCTAAGAAGGACATGGCCCCAACCTTATCCCTGATCACCAGAACTTAAAATTTAGAAATACTCCCCAAATTTTTAATGTTAAAACATTTTCAGGACTTTTACATTTAGTGTTTATATTTTAAACATCTTTTGACAGAATGCTACCTGGTATCATAGTCAGTCTACTAGCAATACGTGGTATACATTTTGATTCAGGAGATCTCTTCCAAGGATCCAAATCCCACAAATTGGAATGCAAAGGTCTCTATCTAAAATTTAGGAAGAGCTACATAACAGAGGTAGCCATCAGATTCAGATCAACACAGAAGGTAATAATTGGTCCCACCAGTAATGGAGAAATCTGAAGTGTGTGTGTGTGTGTGTGTGAGAGAGAGAGAGAGAGAGAGAGAGAGAGAGAGAGAGAGAGAGAATTTTCTCAAGAGAAGTCTGCTTTTTTGAAATTCCTAGCAGCTTAGGCTTGGTGGGAGAAATGGGACTCAGCCTAATCTCCTTTGCGAACCTAGTACTGCTCTGGGTTTAACCCGTGTTCCACATATATCTTATTTCAACTCAGAGATATAACAGCACCATGTTATTGCATTGCCAGGCCAAACCTAGATTTGAAGCAGACAGGAGCTGCAAAGTAAGAATGGCAATGTGCAGATGTAAGGTGTTGTCCATGTCTGATCATATTCTGCCCAACTTAGATGCAGAGAATTTCAGAGGAATCTTACACATCATCTCGCCAATCCTTACTATAGCTCAGAAAAACTAAGTAGCTTGCTTGAATTTCTGCAGTGAGTTAATGCCAGAGATGGAACTGAAAACCACAGTACCAGGACTTCATCACCTAATTGCTGTTTTCCTTGATTGTCAGTTCCCTATCTCTAAACTTAGCTTGAGGTTTTCCTAACCACAACATAAAGAATACAGTATGCTAAAGAACTTGTTAAATAGAATCAGGGAACCCTATTTAATTTCCAAAAGATAGAAAGGCTTGTTAAATGCTAAGAAGCTTTATAATAGTCTAATCATTTGACACCGGTTCTTAGGTTTCAATTACAGGAAAATATTATTGCCAATGTCTGCAAGTGCTATCCTAATTTTTCAGATTACTTCCTTGCAAAGTGTGCTTTTGATTTGCTCTTCCAAAGAAGAACAAATGTGCAGACTTCAATGCTTAATAAAGTTGAAAGCTTCTCCCTGGGGTAACTGAAATTTTCATCAAAGGGGCGATAGACCTGGTGCAGCTGCAACAAAGAAGTGCCATATAAAGCCAAGTGGAAAGCAGTTATCCATCATTGGTGGTACAGGGCCATTGAACATGGTGATATTAATTGGAATCCATTGCACAGGACATTCCACTACATGCTGGGCAAATGACCCTGAAAGTTTTGAGTCTCTCTGGTATATAAAAAAAGTTCAGATGTAAAAATAATCATACGGATAGTGAATTCACTATCCTTGAATGAGCATAGCTACCCTGAAATCTAGGTGGCTGAAAAAATTCTTTTTAAAATAATGCCCTTTGAGTGAGTCCCATATATGCATCTTCTTTTACAACCATTTAAAAATTTTCTAATAATTTCACACAGAGCTGAAGGCAAAGCAACATTCAAAAGAATAAAACCATGAAACATGGCAATTTTTACTTTTGTGCTTTGGGGAAATTCCGATTAAAAGATACAAGGCAGTTCAAGTTGGAATTTCTTTATTGCTTCCAAAATGAATGACTTCTACTAATCTAACAGAAAAATTAGAGAGATTTAAGGCCAAGGTAGGATGAAACATGTTTTAGGTATGTCAGGTTGCAACCCTTATGCACTTATGATTTAAATTCTTATATCCTTAGATGCTAAGATTGTTCCTGATTTCAGGTTGTGTGTAAAGAGCAATCACTGAATTTGTCTTTTAGGCAACAGCCATTTCTGAACTTCATCACAGCCTCTTTATCTTACTCTTTAAACTAAATGTTAAAAGAAAATCCCACAATTCTAGATACCAAAAGCCTAATATTCTAAGTATCCGGTCTTCCTGTTGTCTGTTCAACAAATCAAAGCGTACTATGCTAACAATATGCTAAGGCTGCTCAACCGTTCGCTGTGACGTGTACTGACCACCAGGAGGCAGACGCTCTGACTGGTAGGTTAGCTTGCTGCTGGGGTCTGGCAGATCAGGACTGAACAAGATGGGCCAGACATGCCCGCGGTCCCTCCCAGGCTGACCAACCTCCCACGTCCCTCCTTGGCCCCGATCGTGCACCCGTGGGGTCCCTCAGCCTGGCCTGTGCCCTGTTGCACAGGGACCTCTCAGGGGATTTCAGAGAGCCAGTTTAGTCCTGAACCCACAGGCCAGGCCAAGGGACCCCATTGGTGTATGAATTTGTGCACTGGGCTTCTACTGTGTAATAATATCAATTAATAATAACCTTAAAATGTCAGAAATATCATCAATATATAGCCAACTAATGAGAATAATACCTTCCTTGGATTCCCAAATTTTGTCCAATTTTATAAATAAACTAGAGGCCCGGTGCACAAAAATTTGTGCACTCGGGGCGGGGGTCCCCCGCCCGGCCTGTGCCCTCTCGCAGTCTGGGACCCCTCGGGAGATAACAACCTGCTGGCTTAGGCCTGCTCCCGGGTGGCAGAGGGCAGGCCCAATCCCTAGGTGCAGCCCCTAGTGGGGCTCAAAGCAGGGCCGATTGGGGAGTTGGGGCGCCACCCCGTCATGCACAGAGCAGGGCGGATCGGGAGGTTGCGATGCCACCCTCAGTCACGCTCAGGGTAGGGCCGATTGGGGGGTTGGGGCACCGCCCCCTGTCACACTCAAGGCAGGGTCGATGGGGAGGTTGCGGTGCCACCCCCTGTCACTCACAGAGCAGGGCCGATCAGGGGGTTGGGGCGCTGCCCCCTGTCACTCACAGAGCAGGGCCCATCAGGGGGTTGAGGAGCTCCCCCCTGTCATGCACAGAGCAGGGCCGATCAGGGGGTTGAGGAGCTCCCTCCTGTCACTCACAGAGTAGGGCCGATAGGGGAGTTGGGGCACCGCCCCCTGTCACACACAGAGCAGGGTGGATCAGGGGGTTGGGGCGCTGCACCCTGTCACACTCAGGGCAGGGCCAATGGGGAGGTTATGGCTCTACTCTGTCACACACAGAGCAAGGCCCGTGGAGGGGGGTTGGGGCGCCACCCTCTATCACCCACAGAGCAGGGCCGATCAGGGGGTTGGGGTGCCGCCACTGTCACACTCAGGGCAGGGCCAATGGGGAGGTTATGGCTCTACCCTGTCACACACAGAGCAGGGCCGATCAGGGGGTTGGGGCGCCGTACCCTGTCACACACAGAGCCGCAGGGCGATCAGGGGATTGGGGAGCTCCCCCCTATCAGGCACAGAGCAGGGCTGATCAGGGGGTTGGGGCACCTTCCCCTGTCACGAACAGAGCAGGGCGGATCAGGGGGTTGGGGCGCCACACCCTGTCACACACAGAGCCGCAGGACGATCAGGGGGTTTGGGCGCTGCCCCCTGTCATGCTGATCCCAGTGCCGGGAGGGCTCGCGGCTCCGCTGATACCCTTTTACTATATAGGATAGAGGCCTGGTGCACGGGTGGGGGCCGGCTGGTTTGCCCTGAAGGGTGTCCTGGAACAGGGTGGGGGTCCCCACTGGGGTGCCTGGCCAGTCTGGGTGAGGGGCTGAGGGCCGTTTTCTGGCTGGGGGGTGACTGAAGCTCCGAAATGCTCCTTTTTTTTCTTTTTTTTTTTTATTCTGGGCCAGCTTTAGCTCTGAGGCCTCGCTGCTGAAAGCAGGTTTCTGGCCTTTACCTTCTGTATTTGATACAATGTTGCGGTCCGGCTGGCTGAAGCCCGGCTGAATGAAAGCCGGTTTCTGGGGTTTTGTTTAGCTTCTTATTTGCAACATAGTACATAGTTGCTTAGATTTGCAGCTCAGAGGCCGGCAAGTCAGGCGGGGAACGTTGGAGTCCGCCGTCACTGGAGCAAGCAAGCCTCCCTGTTCGCTTCAGTGCATGGCTGCCGGCCGCCATCTTGGCTGACAGTTAATTTGCATAAGGATATGCTGATTATCCAATGGGAAGGGTAGCGGTCGTACGCTAATTACCATGTTTCTCTTTTATTAGTGTAGATTGTCTGGAATAAAAATCATTGAAAATGTAAGCCCTAACTGCACGATGGCTGGAGGATGTCTGTCCTTAAAAGTATTGTACTTCAAGTCAACTTTCATTTACTTGAAACTCAAAGCCTCAAAATTTTATGTACATCAATCTTTTCATCAAGCCATACAGCACATGCTAAAGAGACACTGAGTTTACATTATGTTCAAGTTCTATTTTCCCCCAAGAGTCAACACATAATGGTGACTGGATTTTTTATTAACATGTTTACCTAAAACATAACATTCATAAGAAGTCCAAACATAGAAATCAACACGTTTACAAATACATTTTCTTAAACTAATTAAAGCAAACAGAAGAACTATACTTTTTTTTTCTCTTCCATAACCATAACCACTATCCCCTCTATATTTACCTTTCTACCAACTGGTGAAATTTCAATTATATCTACCTTTCATAACATGATTACCTTTGAATCTGTTGGAGCCCCCAAAAGGCAGGTATTATTATTGCCAAGGAGAACAGGGAAGATATTCACAACCAGAGCTCGTTCAATGTGGGAAAACTTGGATCGCCTACCTATTTCTTAAGGGTCAAATATCAATGAATATATTATCTAAGTAGAAGCAACATGACTTCTTCAGTCAAACTTCATTGAGCAGAATGGAATTGATGAAAGACAAATGACAGATGAAAGAGTATGACAGTCCACTGTGGGCCTTGCTTTCCAAGTAGTACCTTGCACTGAGCAACAGCCAGACCAAGATTTAATGGAATTTACAAGATAAGCATGGTAAAACTTGCCAAACTCTTTATAATAAACTAGAGGCACGGTGCACGACATTTGTGCACTGCTGTGGGGGTGTCCCTCAGGCTGGCCTGCGCCCTTTCGAAGTCTGGGAGCCCTTGAGGGATGTCTGACTGATGGCTTAGGCCCACTGGAGCGGGCTTAAGTCCCAGTCAGACATCCTTAGCACTGCTGCTGAGGCAGGCCGCTGCACTTGCCAGCTGTCAGCCCAGCTTGTGCTGAGCAGTGTCCCCCTATGGGAGTGCACTGACCACCAGGGGGAAACTCCTGCATTGAGAGGCTGCCCCCTGGTGGTCAGTGTGTATCATAGTGACCGGTCTTTCCACCGTTTGGTCAATTTGGATATTACCCTTTTATTATATAGGATAACCCTGGTCATCACTGGTTTCATTAATTATAACAGTAATAATCCAATGTGGTTATCACTGAAAAAGTATTAGCACAGCATTAAATGAATCATTTTCATACCAAGTCATTATGTTGTCCATGGCACCTTATTTCACAGCTCTATATTAAAATTTATTTGGCCAAATATTCTGGGAAGGGTGTGAGCAAGCATCATTCTAGAAGTAGTCTCACTACAAAACACAACATTAGATCAAAAGCCGTAATAGAAATCTCTTCCTAAGTTATCTACTTTCATAAATGAATATCACCTCATATTCTCCAAACAGTTTATCTGTATGCACATTGGGTAATTAAAGTAGAGAATTTTCATCCGCAGAGTACAAGGGTTTTAAAACACTCATGCTATTATTGCTTTATTTTTCTTTTCTTTTCTTTTTTTTAAAATATATTTTATTGATTTTTTACAGAGAGGAAGGGAGAGGGATAGAGAGTTAGAAAGATTGACCAGCTGCCTCCTGCACACCCCCTACTGGGGATGTGCCTGCAACCAAGGTACATGCCCTTGACCGGAATTGAACCTGAGACCTTTCAGTCTGCAGGCCGACGCTCTATCCACTGAGCCAAAGCGGTTAGGGCGCTTTATTTTTCTTAGTGACTGATAAATTGTGACAACTTTACCTGCCTAAAATATTTACCAGAGAGATTTGGGGAACATTTGATGGTCCACCGAACTAAAAAATCAATCACTGACAATATAACATAGTAGGTTTAGAATCAGACAAATGTAATTTGAATTCAGACTACAATACATATCAATTCTGCAACTTAGATCCGGTTATATAAGTCTTTTAATCCTCAGTTTTTTAATTTTTAAAATGAAAATGATAATACTTTTAATATAGGGTTGGTATGATTAAATGTGATGACACATTTAAAACCTTTAACACCGTGTCAGACACATAGTAATTACAGAGATAAATGGTAGCTATCAGGACCTCCTCCAGACTTCATCGTTTTTTTGAATTAGAAAAAGACCTGAAGGTATCAAGTTGGAAAGCAGAGTAGGAACTGAATTTTAGCCTTTCCTGGCCACCTCAGCCAGGTGCTTCTGTTCAGTGTACAAACTGCACAACTGTACTCAGAGGCCTTGGGAGCTACTATCAACTATAGCACCTAAAACTTCTATCGTTTAAATAATTCCTTGTTAATATGCTTTATTCCCTCTCTGTAGGGAATTCTCTCTATTTTGACATTCAACGAAAATAAGAAGGTGATGAGATGGATAGTTTCATACACATTATTTCAGATGTCAATAACAGAAAGATATATGGAAAATTCTCCAAAATTTAGAAAGTAAGAACACACTTCTTAATGGATCAAAGAAATCAATATGGAAATTAGACAGTCTTTGCAACTGAAATGATATAAATATAATATTCCAAAATTTATGGGATACACCTCAAGCAGTATTTAGAAGGGGGACTTATAGCATTAAACACTTACATTAGGAAAAAAGAAAGGTTTCAAATTAATAACCTTAGGTTTAATCATAAGAAACTAGAAAAACAAGATCGTATGGAGCTCAAAGTAAGCAGGATATAGGAAATAATAAGAACACTGCAGAAATCAATAAAATAGGAAACAGAAAAACTTTAGGGATCAATAGAAAGAAAGGCTTGTTTTGTGAGAAGATCAATAAAATTGACAAACCTATAGTCTGACTGATTGATCAGGGAAAATGAAAGAAGGCACAAATGACCAAGATCAGGAATGAGAGAGGTGAATTAACTTCAGATTCTACAGATATTAAAAGCATAATAAGGACATATTATGAACAACTCTATGCCATTAAGTTCAACAACCTAGGTGAAATATTTAAATTCCTTGAAAGATACATACTACCAAAGCATTTCTTTTGGAAATGTCATTTCTGCTCAGTAGGCAAAAGCAGGTTAGCATATAATGAAATAAAATGGAAGCAACATGAAAAATTACAGGGCATAGTCATAATGATAGTTTTCAATACCTAGAAATTTGTAGTTCCTTTTTAATCAGTTCTTTAGCAAAAACACATCGGTAGAATCTGAGATTATAATATTAAATAGTTCAAAGATGTATTGGAAAGCATTTGACTTTTTTAAGACCTAAAAAAGTCATTGAGTTTTATATACTTTAATGTAAGATCTTAATTAAAAATAGTTTTGCCCTAACTGGTTTGGCTCAGTGGATAGAGCGTCGGCCTGCAGACTGAAGGGTCCTAGGTTTGATTCCGGTCAAGGGCATGTACCTTGGTTGCGGGCACATCCCCAGTTAGTGGGTGTGCAGGAGACAGCTGATCGATGTTTCTCTCTCATCGATGTTTCTAACTCTCTATCCCTCTCCCTTCTTCTCTGTAAAAAATCAATAAAATATATTTTTAAAAAAATAGTTTTAATGGAGTGATAAGACAAAGAGAAGATTCCTTGTATTCTCCAGAATTATCTTTTTATAAACTTGGATAAAATAACTATAATCTTCATAAATGACATGAGATAAATATCTATATTATATAATGGGCTTCCACCAATCAACAAGAAAGATAAATGAGGCTGTAGAAAATGATCAAAGGATATGTATAGTGTGACAATTCAAAAGAAAAAATTCAAATGTCTATTAATTCAAAAATATTGAAATATTTCCAACTTTGCTAGTTATCAGAAACATACAAAGTAAAACAATGAAATCACATTTTTCACCTATTACATTGACAAGTAAAAGATCTTATAATAATAATTGCTAATAATGAGAAAATGAAAAGTTCCATAATTTATTTTGTAAACATAAATTGCTATAGCTTGAGAAGAGCAACTTAGCATTATCAAGCAAAACTTAAAATGCACATATCCTGAAGAAAAGATAAAACCCATATGATCATCTCAATGGATGCAGAAAAAGCATCTGACAAAATCAGATATCCTTTTATGACAAAAAATATTCAATAAACTAGAAGCAGAAGAGAACTTCCTCTACCAAATAAAGGATATCTACAAATAAAATCTATAGCTAATATCAACTTAATGGTGATAGACTGAATTGTTTTTCCTTAAAATCATGAATTAACAATGTGTGTGCTTTCACCACTTCTATTTAACACTAGGGGCCCGGTGCACGAAGATTCGTGCATGGGGGAGGGGGTCCCTCAGTCCAACCTGCATCCTCTTCAATCTGGGAGCCCTCAGGGGAGCCCTCTCCAATCCGGGAGTTTCTTTCTATCTTTGCAATCATATGAACGAATTGTCTGAGGCCCCCAACCCAATTTGTTTTGTTGCTCACAGAATAATAAAGGCATTTTTTTTCTTTGCTTCATTGGTGGAGATTTCCTGGAAGTTTTAGGATATCTTCCCTTTAATTTTTCCTAGACACTCTGATTTTACTTATGTCTCTCATTTTTGCTTTCCCTCCATCCCCACTGCAACAGTAACTTGCTCCAGGCTCACTTTGCTCTAGTGTCTAGGAGATCCGTCTGCTTCCAGAACTATGATTCCCAGCATTCCTGGTGCTCCCTGTGCTCTGGGCTTCCACTTCCGGGCCTGGGACTGCCATCAGAACTACTATTCCCAGAATTCCTGGTGCTCCCCATGCTGGGAGCGACCGAGGGAGCCATGGCCCCCCAAGCCTCCAGCTCTCCTGCT
Organism: Myotis lucifugus; assembly: GCF_000147115.1. Lineage (NCBI taxonomy): Eukaryota > Metazoa > Chordata > Mammalia > Chiroptera > Vespertilionidae > Myotis > Myotis lucifugus. Next base: position 13,293,145 of record NW_005871062.1, on the reverse strand, counting down.
CTGCTCTCTGCCTGGTGACTGAGAGAGCCACGTCCCCCCAAGCTGCTGGCTCTCCCACTTCTGCTCTCTGCCCGGCGCCTGTGTATGCAAATTAACCCACCATCGTTGGCGGGTTGATTTGCATGTTCACCCTGATTGGCTGGTGAGCGTAGCGAAGGGATGGTCAATTTACATGTTTCTCTTTTATTATATAGGACTAGTGGCCCGGTGCACAAAAATTTGTACACTTGGGGGTTCCCTCAGCCTGGCCTGTGCCCTCTCACAGTCTGGGACCCCTCAGGGGATGTCCACCTACTGGCCAGCACAAATGGGGACATAGCATCAAGTCCCCCTGTGCCAGAAGACCCAGAGTCAAGCCCCCTGGATGCAGCATTCAGCCTCATGGAGGGGCTGACAGGCCTGGACACTGCAGCGGTGGCGGCAGCGGCGGCAGCAGAGTAGCGAGGCTGCATCGGCCCGCTGGAGTGGGCGGGTTATGCCTTCCTGCTCGCCCCCGCGGCTCCCAGCCGGGTCCACAGGCCTGACACTGCTGCGATCAGCCTGCCGGAGTGGGTGGGTTGTGCCTTGCTGCTTGGCCCCGTGGCCCCTGGCCGGGTCCACAGGCCCGGACACCGCTGCAATCAGCCCGCCAGAGTGGTGACAGGCCTTGACATTTCAGCAGCAGGGCTGAGGGGACTGGGCACCGCCATCTTGTGGCTATGGGCGCCGGCATCTTTGTGACGGAGTGATGGAGTGATGAAGTGACGGTTAATTTCCATGCTACTCTTTTATTAGATAGGATTGTACTGGATGTTCTAGCCAGGCAATTAGGCAAGAAAAAAAAAGACATCTGGATTAGAAAGAAAGAAGCAAATGATCTACTTGAAAATGATACAATTTTGAATGAAAAAAAATCTAAAGAATCTACTAAAAAACCACAAGCACTAATAAATTATTTTAGCAAGTTTGCAAGATACAAGATCAATATGTAAAATCAATTATATACACTAGCAATGAACAACCTAAAACAAAATTAATAAAACAATTCCATTTATAACATCAAAAAAAATAAAATACTAAGGAATAAATGACCAAAAATAAGAAGTCCAAGACTTGCACCCTGAAAATTACAAAACATTATTGAAAGAAATTAAAGATCTAAATAAATGAAGACATACCCCATGATCATGGACTGGAAGACTTACTATAACTATGATGGCAATATTTTCCAAATTGATCTACAGATTCAACATATCAAATCCCAACTGCAGTTTTTGCAGAAATTAACAAGGTGATCTTAAAATTAATGTGGACATTCAAGTGACCCAAATCACCAAAACAATTTTGGAAAAAAGAACAAAGTTGAAGGACTCACCCTTTTTTATTTTGAAACTTACTATAAAAGCTACAATAATTTTTTTAAAAAGTGTAGTACTTGAACAAGAATAGACATGTAGATTAATGGAGTATAATTGACAGTGCAGAAATAAACACTTACATATACAGTTGGTAGCTTTTTGTCTAGTAAGCTCCCCTACCGGGGATCAAACCAAAACCCAGGTATGTGCCCTGTCTGTGAATCAAACCTGTAACTTTTTGGCATACAGGACCACACTCCAATCAACTGAGTCACGAGACAGGGATGAAGCTGAGTCATTCTTAAAAATGGCTTTATGGTTCTTTAGAGACTATCCTTCCAACTGCAACTCCCATGACATAAGTTATTATTTCTGTATTTATAGCTACTGATCCACCCTTAGCTGCTGCGGGATACAGCAGCCCACCTCTCAGAATCTCTATTAGAGAGCCACCACCTTCCCAGGCAATCTTCCTGGAAACATCTTGCTATGTGAAATTATACATTTTCCTTTTTGTTGAGGTCAATCGAGTCAGTTTTAGGTTATCTGCAGCCAAAGCACTTTTACTGATAATGGTGACTTAAAGGTTATTCTTCTCCTCATTGTATCCTGCTTATTTTGTGGGAGGGAGTTTCTGACTGTTTGCGTGTTTGATTTCTCTTTAAGAAGTTTCAGTGGTCCTGGTTCAGATGCTCTAAGCTTATGCCTTCAGAGACAAAAATCAATGAATTATAATTATGAATAAAAATTATAATAAAAAAGTATTTTTAAAATTCTTGAGAGCCTATCCCAAAATAAAAGGCAACATCCTTAGACTTTTCTCCTTAAGCCTCCTCAAGTGAGTTCTTCTTAATTGACATTTTATTTTTACTGTATCTTGAAAATTAGAATGCCCATATATTTAAAGCAGTAACTATAATATACAGGTGTCCCCCAAAATGTAGACTCACTTTACCCGTTGATAGTTCAATTTTAATGTATTTTAATAAACACTGCTTTATAATTATTCAAAGTGTGTGTATACAGTTTTGGGGACACTATATTTGCTTTAAAAACTGACAAGAAAACAAAAGAAGTAGAACAAAAAGCCCTAATTTTGTACCTGGCTGCATGTTAAACAGACAATGAACCAATTTGAACCCAAATATAACTGTTATTTTCAGATGTCTGTATAATTCTATAAGTAACACATAAATATATTTTATTATAAAAGATTCAGTCTCAAAGTAACTTTCCTTTTTATAAGTATTTGAATACATACATACATATAAATTTAAGTAATTCACATAAATAGAGTCATTGCAAATATACTATTGTTCTGTGGCTTGCATTTTTATTTAATAACTAGAGGCCCAGTACACAAAATTTGTGCACAGGTACGGTCCCTAGGCCTGGCCAGTGATGGAGGCACGAGTGTCTGGCGTGGGAGGGCAGGTCCCAGCTGACCTCTGGGCCCTGGGCAGCACCTGGGTCCCCAGGCTCCCACACGCCCCTCTCTGCCTGAGTCATTGGGCCCCTACCCTCCACCACCACCACTGGTTGCCTTCTGCAGGACAATCAGCAGGGCGATCGGGCTCCTGCCCGGCTCCCTCAGCACCTGGGAGTGAGGCGGCGGCCCTGCACCCCACTGCCACCACTGGTCAACATCTGCAGGGTGATTGGTGGGGTGATCAGTGGGGCAATCAGGCCCTGCTCGCACGCACCTTGGCCTGGTGCTGACTGCTCACCTGCTCCACCATCCCACCACAGTCCCGCTCTCATCAGGGCCCATTGGGGCCGGCAGTGCCTCCACTGCCACCTGCTGCCAGCACTGTGTCGCCGACGCCCGCCATGTTCTGTGCCTCCCCCTGGTGGTTAGCGCATGTCATAGCAAGTGGTTGAACTGCCAGTCAAGGGGACAATTTGCATATTAGGCTTTTATTATATAGGAGGATTTGTTTTAAAATGTTTTCTAAGTCAGTACACAGAGCTCATTTTAACAACTGCATAATATTCAATAGTGGAGTGCATATAATTATTTAACCATATCTATTAATGGATATTTAGGTTAATTCTAACTTTTGCTTATTAAAACAATGCTGCAACTATAAACATTCATTTATTCATGTTTTTCTATAGTATTTAAAAACTCAATTGAGACGTATGTACCTAAAACAATAAAATATTCTCTGAATTATTCCCATATACTGCTCAAGTTACATATAGACAACTGTGTAACAGGTTATAATAATGTATCATTTGAACAAACAGATCACTGCCTACGTGGTCATTACCTAAAATAGTATGCTTCATAAATGTCTCATGTCTCAAATGGAACTGTAGCACACAAGTTCATGAGCTGACTAATCTAATTGGGAATGCCAGCTGACTTTAAGCATTGTTTGTTAGACCAAATTTTCTTCCTCCTTCCCCATTTTCTCCCTTCCTTCTCACATTTGTAGATATCAGTTATTGATTAAATATTTTATATTATACCTTTTAAGTCTTGGTACTTCCATTACCCACTGAAGTATATCTGTGTAATAATGATTATATATGGACAACTATTAAGAGGTGTTTTTAATTTTCACAACCTGTTAGAAGACTGAAAGATTGATTTTGAAAAGTACTCCTCTTTTAAGCAGTTACAGAATTATACTTGTCAAACTGTTTGTTTTTCATGATAAGGGAAGACTTGCATTACATTTTTATTTCCTGAAAGAAAACCCTGCCATGCTTTTCATGTAGTCTATATATAGATTTTTCTAATTCAGCAGAAAGGAACCAGATATTCTTTTTCACATAAGGTATCAAATACTCTTGTGGTTCATGGATCAACAACCCAAACAATGACACCAAATCTTCCTCACATATTACCACCTGCATTAGCAGTAATTCTTAGTTTAGCAACCTAAGAAGAATATTGTAACAGAATCAAGGTCTGGCGGTATCATAGGGTATTTTTAGATTATTGTGGGGTCATGATCTGCTCTTTTTAGGTGTGTATTTCATGTATTAAAATTCAATAACTAGTTTTCCCAACTTCATAAAGTCCTTAAGGCAAAATGTATAATGAAAACTTTTATGGGATCTCAAATAGTAACAAAGGATACATTTTAATTTTAATTCCAATGTAGTTTTCAGTAGTTATTCCACTTGTTTACTGTTGTGCTCTAGGTCTTCCTAGGCAGCCAGTTGTAAAAGGCTTCTGTGATTTGGCAGCATAAGAGCCCATAAAGTAATGAACACTAAGTCATTCCAATTAGCACGCATGCCAGGTCAGATATCAGTCAAGTGCAGCAATAGATAACATTCCTTTAATGTGTAAGGAATTTTGTTAAACAAAACATCCTGCCAGGTTGAATTTACCTGTTCTAAATAAAGAAAACTTTCAGAGACTTAGTAAATAGAAGATGGCAATGAATTTTACTTAAGTATCTCAGTTGAGCCTTTTTTAAAAATCTTAATTATACTCTCTCAGCATTTTCATACTAACATCCAAAGCATTCTCTTCTTACTTTGACCAAAGATGGTTTTAAAATGTAATGAGTTATGCCCTACCAGCATGGCTCAGTGTTTGAGCATCAACCTATGAACCAGGAGGTCACAGTTTGATTCCTAGTTGGGGCACATGCCCAGGTTGTGGGCTCAATCACCAGTGTGGGGTGTGCAAGAGGCAGCCGATCAATGATTTTCATCATTGACGTTTCTATCTCTCTCTCCTTCTCCCTTCCTCTCTGAAGTCAATGAAAATATATTTAAAAATAAAATAAAAAATAAAAAGCATCCAAATTGGGAAGGAGGAAGTAAAACTCTCATTATTCACAGATGATATGATATTTTACATAGAAAACCCTAAAGACTCCATCAAAAACTAGTAGATTTAATAAATGAATTTGGCAATGTAGCACAATACAAAGTTAACACCCAGAAATCAATGGCATTTTTATACACCAATAATGAATTCTCAGAAAGAGAAACTAAACAAACAATCCCATATACCATTGCAACAAAAAAAGTTAAGATACTTAGGAATAAACTTAACCTAGGAGGTAAAAGACTTGTACTCAGAAAACTACAGGATGATGAAAAAAGAGATAGAGGAAGATATAAACAAATGGAAGAATATACTGTGTTCATGGATTGGTAGAATTAACATCATTAAAATGTTCACACTACCCAAAGCAATGCAATTCATATTAAAATACCAATAGCATATTTTAGAGAGCTAGAACAAATACTCCAAAAATTTATATGGAACCAAAAAATGACCACAAATAGCTGCAGCAATCTTGAGAAAAAAAGAACAAAGTTGGAGGGATCACAATACCAGATATGAAGTTATACTACAAAGCCACAGTAATCAAAACAGACTTGTACCGGCACAAGAACAGGCATATACTAGTAGATCAATAGAACAGAACAGAGACCCCAGAAAACAACTCAAACCATTATGCTCAATTAATATTTGACAAAGGAGCCAAGAGCATACAATGGAGTCAAGGCAGTCTCTTCAGTAAAAGTGTTGGGAAAATTGGACAGATACATGCAAAAAAAATGAAACTAGACCATCAACTTACACCATACACAAGAATAAACTCAAAATGGATAAAAGACTTAAGTGTAAATCATGAAACCATAAAAATCCTAGAAGAAATCATAGGCAGCAAAATCTCAGACATCTCTCATAGCAATATGTCTACAGATACATCTCCTAGGGCAAAGGAAACCAAGGAGAAAATAAACAAATAGGACTACATCAAAATAAAAAGCTTCTGCATAGCAAAGAAACTATCAACAAAACCAAAAGGGAGCCCACAGTATAGAAGAACATTTGGAAATGATACATCTGATAAAGGATTAATATCCAAAATAATATTAAGGAACTCATACAACTTAACAAAAGGAAGACAATTCCATTAAAAAATGGGCAAAGGACTTAGATATTTCTCCAAAGGGGACATACAGATGGCCAAGAGACATAAAAAAATGCTCAAAGTCACTGATCATCAGAGAAATGACAATGAAAATGACAATGATACCCGTCAGAATGGTGATCATCAACAAATGAACAAATGACAAGTACTGGTGAGGATGTGGAGAAAAGGGAATCCTAGTACACTGCTGGTGGGAAAGCAAACTGGTGCAGCCATTATGGAAAACAGCATGGAGTTGTCTCAGAAATTTAAATATGGAACTACCATTTGACCCAGTGATCCCATTTCTAGGAATATCCTATTTAATAAAATGGTAATATGCAAATTGACCCTAACAGCAGAACGACTGGGAATGACTGGTCACTATGACACACACTGACCACCAGGGGGCAGATGCTCAATGAGGGAGCTGCCCCCTGGTGGTCAGTGTGCTCCCACAGGGGGAGCTCTGCTCAGCCACAAGCCAGGCTGATGGCTGCCAGCACAGCGGTGGTGGCAGGAGCCTCTCCCACCTCCTCAGCAGCACTAAGGATGTCTGACTGCCAGCTTAGGCCTGATCCCCTGGGGAACGGGCCTCAGCCAGCAGGTGGACATCCCCCGAGGGGTCCCAGACTGCGAGAGGGCACAGGCCGGGCTGAGGGACCCCCCCCCCCCGAGTGCACAAATTTTTGTGCACCAGGCCTCTAGTATATATATAAGAGACATATATATATATATCCTAAGAAGCCTGAAACACCAATCAGAAAGAACATATGCATGCCTATGTTCATAGCAGCATTATTTACAATAGCTAAGATCTGGAAACAGCCCAAATGCCCATCAGTAGATGAGTGGATAAAAAAGCAGTGGTACATTTACACCATGGAATACCATGCAGCAGTTTAAAAAAGGATCTCTTACCCTTTGAGACAGCATGGAGGGACCTGGAGAGTATTGTGCTAAGCAAAATAAGCCAGTCAAAGAAAGACAAGTATCACATGATCTCACTCATTTGTGGAATCTAATGAACAAAATAAACTAATGAACAAAATAGGTCCAGAGACATAGAATCTCAGAAGGAAGGAGGGGGAGAGTGGGTGGGAGGGAAGAGATCAACCAAAGAATTTGTTTGCATATATGCATAACCCATGGACATAGACAATAGGGTGGTGAAGGCCTAGGGTGGGGGTAGGGGGCAGGCTAGAAGGGTTCAATGGGAGAAAAAAGGGGACATATGTCATACTTTCAACAATAAAGATTTTTTAAAATAAATAAATAAAATGTAATGAGTTAGAATCAAGTTTGCATTAGTATTTCCAGAAGCACTTACAAATTAAGGAAAACAATTTTAAATGCATTAGTATAGCACAGGAGGTTTTCATTCTAATTCTTATTCACTCTAAATAATCTTAGCTTTCATACCATTTATTTCATAAATGCTTTCTCAAATTTTAATTGTATGATAACATAGTGTTTCATTATTTTTCAAATTTTTGAAGTGTGAATTTTGAATGATTGTATTAATTACATATAAAAATGAATGACTATTCTAGTCTTTTAATTTTGCAGCATATGTGTGGGAAGCCAACATAGGGTTAAGCCTACCCTTTGTAATACTTTTAGCGAAAAAAAAAAATTTTTGAAGCATATGTGTGGGGAGCCAATATAGGGTTAAGCCTTGGACTGACCTGTTGGCAAAGTCACAAACAAGTCCCAGCTTAGAAGGCACAGTCCTCTTAGCATAATTAGGCTTGACCTTATGACGCTCCCTAGATCTTATCTGGGAAGCTAATGGGCTGAGGGAAGTGTAGCAAGAACAAGAACAAAAATAAGTGAAACTCACAAGAACAGTGTAAACAAGTGGAACTCACAAGAACAGTGTAACTTTGGTAACCACTACCTTGTTTACCTCTGACTATAAAATAAAGGCTCAGTTTGCCTCAGGATCTTTCTCTGTGGCCTCAGCCAGGCACAGAAAGATCCACGGAGACTAAAGAGAGCTAGAGAGTTCTGAATGCTGTCTCCGTGTAAAACATTCTTTGCCGACTCCGTCCACACCTTTGGGAACCCCTGGCCCACTGGGGCTGGACCCCGGCACATATGCAATTTATTTGATTCCTGCTTGGTGGTAGCATGGGACTAGATCATAAAAGGGAGAAATTCTATTCATTATTCATTTCAATGACCAAGGTTTGCCAAATATTCATCATTAACCCCTTCGCTGCTTCCATTTTATAGTCAAGACTTGTAGTATGAGGCATGGAGATGTTGAATAAGTTTCCAAAGCTCACATAATCTATATATATATACAAAAGCCTAATATGCAAATTGTCCCCTCAGGAGTTCGACCAGGAGACCAGAAATTCAATAGCTTGCTCTGAGGTGCGCTGACCACCAGGGGGCAGCACAAAATGAAGGAAGGCCCCGGCCAGCAGCTGAAAGGAAGGCACCAGCCGGCAGCCGGAAGGCCCCAATCCGCCCTGATCGTAGGCCAGGCCTAGGGTCTCTAATATTTTAGTAAAAAATCAGAATTAGATTTCTGGAAATTTCAGGATGGACAATTTGCCAAAAGATCTTAAAATATCAATGCAATGACTGAAGACAGGAATGAATTATAGCTGATGCCATACAGCAGTAGTGTGGAAGCTCATTATATTTCACATGTGTCCTACGAAGGGAAAAGGGGCAAAGTATATAAACAGAATAAGAATATAAGTAGCCTATTAACATATAAAGTATGTACCCTCACTAAGAACTAAAAAAAAATAGATATGCATAGAAATATGTGTACGAGGACACACACTCCCAACAGTAGTTGCTTTGGGGAATCAGGATTATGGGAGGAAAGGAAAGGCTTGTACTTTCAAATGTAAATATTTTTGTTTTGTTTTATTTTTGTTACAACCAAAAACTATGATAGTCAACAAATATTTATTAAACTTCTACAGTGTATGGGCACTGTGTTTAAAATATATCAGTGAACAAAACAAAAATTCCTCTTGCTATGGAGCTTACATTCAACTTCTGTTACATTGAATTTTTTAAAAAAAAAAAAAAAAACAGCTGAAGAACCTTAAACTTAATTCAAAAACCAAAGCAGAAAAATTTAACAGAAAGAATTGTTGTCTCAAGCAACATAGGTTACATTGAGGTGTATTTGTTTTTTTGTTTGTTTGTTTGTTTTTAATGGCTAGGAGAGAAAAAGACCTTTATGGAAAAAAGGGACAAAATAGAAACAATTTAGTAATAGATAATATTACAATATCTACACTATCTTTATCTTTAATACTAGTCATGTTTTATGTTTTTTTAAAATATATTTTTATTGATTTCAGAGAGGAAGGGAAAGGGAGAGCGAGAGAGTGAGAGAGAGAGAAAGAGAGAAACATCAATGATGAGAATCATTGATTGGCTGCCTCCTGCATGCCCCCTACTGGGTATCAAGCCCACAACTTGGGCATGTGCCCTTGACTGTAATCAAATCTGGACCCTTCAGTCCGCAGGCCAATGCTCTATCCACTGAGCCAAGTCAGCTAGGGCTGTTTTATGTTATCTAAAGCATGAATCAGAAGACTTAAAATAAACCAAGAATAGGAGTTAGAGTTTATATTTGTAATAGAATTTGATTTCTGTATCTCACATTTGAGAGACCTTTTAGCTTTTCATAACTTGGATGTCAGATGACAAGAGGAAGAAATCTGTGAAGGAAATGAGAGTAAATCAAAATACAATCTGAATTGGGGCTTTGAGTCTTAGCCCACTGGTTCAGCTAATTTGCTGAACAAGGTATTGTTAATATTCCAGAGCAGGGGCATTTACTGATTTGGAGCAGAATAAACCAAGGGGCAAAGTGACTGCTTCAAAATCTCCCTTTAATTAAAAATTGATTCCCTTCTTACAAGGGTGACTCATATTTTTTATTTAATATTTTCCATTATCAAAAAGGTGGCTTATGTTGTTTCACACATAGAAGGCACTAATTTTTATTTATGAGCACATACATATTTTTCAAATGTCTTTCAGATATGTACATGAAACACTGTACCATTCATGGTATGGTTTCAATAGCTTTAATTTTTAAATGTTCTTAAATTTATACTTGAAGATTTTTTCTGCTACAGGATACATTTCACCTGCATTTGATTTTGGATGGTACAACGAAGTTTGCAGCATGCTGTATATACCTTGTAGTTTGTCAATTATACTGAAGAAAACACTAATTTCCAAGTACTCACCCCATAACAACCATAGCTATATTCCTATTGAATACAATAAATTATGCTATAGAGAACTATTGCACATATGAAGGTAAATTCTCACATACATTCATTCAACTTTCATTCTGCTAATCTTGGATTCTGCAATATATTTATATATAGGATAAAAATATATTATATATACCTATATATCACATATTTTGTACATTGCATGTATGTGGGGGTTTTTTCTTAATTTATTTAACTACAAAAAAGAAAAAGTCAAAATAACACTGGTGAAGAATGACTTCTTAATTATTAGAATAAAGCAATCAATATTCTTGGTATTTAATATTATTTTTAAATGTTAATACTTGCCAGTTAAGCATTCCACATTTTAAAATCACATTTTCCTGAAAGTAAGGAAATATTTTAAAGTGAGTCAAAATGCTCTTGATTCTTTTAAACATGATTCTTTTAAAAGTTTCTTGGTAAAATCAAATAGTCATCTAAGAATAGTTGACATATTTTTTGGAATTCTTTATATTTTTAAGTTGACTTTTGTTTTTATCTTCTCAAACCAGAAGTTCTATTTTATGAATTATGAACTAAATTGGTATTGAAAATCTTGAATTCATGCCTAAAACTCTGAATTTATGCAACACAGGCACATTAGGGCAGGTTAGAATGATTAATTTTGCTGTGGTGTTAGGAATCAGAAAGAGTAGGTTTTTACGGTGGCCAAGACATGGAGGCAACCAAAGTGGCCTTCCACAGAGGACTGGATAAAGATGTGGTACATATGTACAATGAAATACTACTCAGCCCACAAGAAAAGATGAGATACTGCCATTTGCAACAACATGATGGACCTGAGAACATTATGCTAAGTGAAATAAGTCAGGAGGAAAAAGCTAAGAATCATATGATTTCATTCATATGTGGGATATAAAACTGAAACTCATGGACATAAGCAGCCATGTGGGGGTTGCCAGAGGGAAGAGGGAGGGAGGCTGAGGGGGGGGGGAGAGGGAGCTAATATATGGTGACAGAAGATAATTTGACTTTTGGTGGTGGGCACATAGTGCAATATACAGATCTTGCAACATATAAATCTGCACCTGAAACCTATGTGATCCTATTAACCACTGTCACCCCAATACATTTAATTTAAAAAAAAGAAAAAGAAAAAAAGAGTCGGTTTTGATTCTCGTTTAATTCTAAATTAATCCAATGTCAATGAAAATACACACAAAAATAGTTACATGTTTTTTTAATAGTAGAAAGGAAAAAAGAAATAGGTAAAATTAGTAAGGACCTAAATTTGCCAGGAATTTATACGTGTTTTTATTTTAATCCTTACAACAGGATTATGATGTAGGAAATGTTATTTTCAACAATTTAGAGATGCAGAAAAGTAACCTTTTTAGTGCCACACAATTAGTAAGTGGTTGCGTGGTTCAGCCCAGGATTTGTGACTTCAGAAGCTCAGTCTTGAACAACTATAATCTGCTGCCTGTTTGATTGGTCTTAATTTCCTTTGTCTCCTGTTTTACTATTAATTTCCTATTTTCATCCTCCTTTCTTTTCTCCTTCCCCTCCCTTCTTTTTTTCCTTTTTCAATACAAATGGAGAAATACAAGAAAATAGCAAATATTACTTCCTTGTATTGAGAAAACTACACTATGGTTATCCTAGATATTTTACCTTATTTATTTTAAAAATTTTTAGGGTGAAAAACAGCAGAGTTCTAAAGGGCTCTGTCACTTAGGAACTGGCAGGAAATAGGTGGCATACTCAAATTGGATAATTTGAGGAGAGTTTGATTTTTTTAATATATTTTTATTGATTTCAGAGAGGAAGGGAGAGGGAGAGAGATAGAAACATCAATGATGAAAGAACATTGATCAGCTGCCTCCCAGGAGCACTCCCCACACTGAGGATCGAGCTCACAACCCAGGCATGTGCCCTGACCTCAGAACCGAACCGTGACCTGCTCAACCACTGAGCCATGCCAACTGGGTGGGAAGAGTTTTTAAAAGAAGCCATTAATAAGAAGAGGGTCATCTGGCAGGTAACTTTGATCTGCAGTCAATAGATGCAAACAGGTGTCAGATAGTGGAACCAGCTCCTATGGCTCTCTGCCCTCCTACCATCTCCTGCTGGGGCTCTCTATTGGCGGCATCCATCCACAGCTGGAAGGCAAAAAAGCCTGCTGATGCGGTCTGTGCAGTCAGTGTCCCAGGGCATGGAGAAAGCTGGAGAAGAGTGGAGAAGGGACATAGAGAACCAAACGGAAGATGTCCAGCACAGGTGAAACTTGTGTTGAAAAGAGGTAGTGCAGCTACTCTAGCTAGACATATTTCCTTGTCTTCCAAAAGCTTTCACTGTTGCCAATAAAAAAAAATAGCTTTCCTTGATTAACCTCATTGGAATTCATGTAATTTCTTCATACAGATTTCAATGACATTAAACATTTTATCTGTGCCTGATTATCATATCTTTCATACATATCATTGTTCCTACATTTTTGCAACATGTGCATGTTATGTATGTTACTACTGAGTCATAGAAACAGCAGGCCTAGGGCCCCCTAGGTCAGATGGGTAGGCCCTGATACTAGGGTACCCAAGGTTGAGAGTTGCTATGGTCCCCAGACCATACTAGCCTCAGGCAGCTGGCATTGCACAGCTGGTATTGCTAAAGAATAGAAGTTCTGAAGCCAGACTCTGCTGCTAGCTACCTGTATCATGTTGGGTAAATTATTTCTGCCTATTTGCAAAATAGGGAGAAATTATACCACATATCTCAAAAGGTCATTTGTTCCAAGATTTAGATGACTGAGTACTAGTATGTGCAAAGTGATTACAGCAATGCCTGACACATAGTAAGCACTGAACAAATGTTAGCTTTTATTATCTCAAAAATTAATATTTTTGGTCTGACACAAATTGGCGGATTATAAGAAGACCATGTGTACAAATTAAGATAAATCAGTATAACTTACAATTAGTAAAGCAACTCAGAGTGACTTTGAGACTACATAAAGAAATATTAGGGTAGAAAACACATCTAAATTACCAATTTGCAGGCAAGCAACATAATTCCAGAAACCAACTTTGCAATATGGGGTCTCACATCAAATCCGCTTTATGTTAGGTTGAGTATTATATTTCCCTCCATTCACAGTGCTTTCCCAAATTTTTTAGGCAATTCTAACTGATCACAGGCTTAGGTCAAATTGACCTCCCACCCCCGACGCCCCGGCTCTTCTTAGCTGATCCCACATCTCAAATGCCTTGAACCAACCACTTTCCCTCCCTCTGTCTCCTGCTCTGCTCGGTTTCGTTTAATGCCACTTTGTTTTCCCTGCTCCTAGGGACAGTATTTTCACCATTCTTGTTCCCACAGTTTTCTAGTTAACTTTGCCTAGTTCACATTTAGGACCCTGGATTATTCTCTCTGGGAGCCTGTAGCTTTATTTTTATTCCTATCAAACAATTTCTGCCCTATATAAAATGACTGCCTTAGAGTAGCCATTTTATATATTCCTCATAACTTTCGTGGATCCAAAAAGTGAAAGCATAGAAGGCATGTTATCATAGATAAATAAAGGGTATTATTAGCAACCTAACAACCTCAGTGTTTTCCAAACTGCAGGCCATGACCCATATGAGTCATCAACTAAATTTCATTGGAAGATTCCAGAATTTTTTAAATTAAACAAAATACAATGAAATAAGAAGGAATAAGAAAAATATAGCCTAGTCGATGTGGCTCAGTGGTTGAGCATCAACCCATGAACCAGGAGGTCACAGTTAGATGCCCAGTCTGGGCATATGCCTGGGTTGCAGGCTCAATCCCTAGTTAAGGGCATGCAGGAGGCAGCCAATCGATGATTCTCTCTCATCATTGATGGTTCTATCTCTCCCTCTCTCTTCCTCTCTGAAATCAATAAAAATATATTTAAAAAAATAAAATGTAGAAGAGATAAAAGCAGAGCTTATTGTGGAGAGAATAATGATGACAGAGCAACTCCCTTCCCTACCCAACAGTATCCAATTGTTATATGATTGGAAATAATTCAGTAGGGAAGATGTTCCTTTATTATTTATAAGGCACTGGTCCCAGCCCACAGCAAGCAGGAGAAAGTTGTAGGAGAGTAAACTTAAACAGCCTTTAGGAGTTTACAAGGCACACTGTTATATTTCATTTTCTCACTATAATCCTGTGTGGTAAGTTCCAGCAGAGAGTTTAGACAATTTAGCCAGGACTGTGGAGTTTCAACCCATTTTTTAAAAATTCATTTCCTTCAGGGGCACTCATACAAGTGACTTTATAAATGTGTCCTTAAAATAATTTTGAAATCAATATTTTGAAATACAGTATTCCTTAGCAATGCCAAAAATCACTTGCTTTTTATCTCAGAAAAATAATATAGTTGATTAGTGATGGTGAAATGAGTCTATACTTTTTCATTGTCCTATTCAGTATGCTTTGAGATTTTCTGGATACTGCACAAATTGCATTCTTGGCCCTCTTGATTTTAAATTAACATGCAAGAAAGGCTTAAACTTTTTATGTCAACTATTATATATTTAACCCCCCCCCTTTTTTCAATATGCTTTAACTCGATATACACTGATTCAAGGGATTAGAATCTCAGTTATATCTTACCACCTTCAACATGTTTCCTCTTCTTTAAAGTGGGGCTGGAGTTGCCCATTTAATGATCATTTGTTTATAAATTAGTTTATAAAGTTATTTACCTGTCACTTGTCAAGCTTATGAAAGTTTATGGATGTATCTTTAAGAATTATCATTATAATTTCCACATATCCCTACTATAGATGCATAGTGTAATTTCTTATTGTAAAATCTCATTTAACCTCACTTCCTCCAGGAAATAGTGCATTGCCTTCCCGTGTGATTATGCTATGACTAGAGGCCCAGTGCAGGAAATTCAAGCACTGTGGTGGGGTGGGGTTTTTCAGCCTGGCCTGCACCCTCTTGCAGTCTGGGAGCCTTGCTCCTTACTGCCTGCCTGCTCACTGCTCCTTACCACTAGGCTCACTGCTCCTTAGAGCTGCCGTGGAGGCAGGAGAGGCTCTCACCACTGCTGCTGCGCTCACCAGCCGTGAGCCCAGCTTCTGGCTGAGCGGTGCTCCCCCTGTGGGAGTGCACTGACCACCAGGGGGCAGCTCCTGCATTGAGAGTCTGCCCCTTGGTGGTCAGTACGTATCATGTGACCGGTCGTTCTGTTCATTCTGCTGTAATGGTCGCTTAGGCTTTTATTATATAGACTAGGGACCCAGTGCACAAATTCGTGCACCTTGAAAAGAATTGTGGGCCACGAGGCTGCGGTGGGCACAGGGGTGGGTCTTGGCCCATCCTCTGCACCCCTGCCCAGCCCCTCCCGCCGCAACCCCTGGTCCCCTCTCTGCCAGCAGCCCCACTCCCATTGCCGCCACTCCCATGTGCTGATGGTGCCAGCCCTGCTTGCACCTGCTGACTGCGTGGAGCGACTGGGGACGGCGCCAGCAGCAGATGCAAGCAGGGCCGGCGCTGTCCATGGGTGCAAGCAGCAGCTGCCGGCCCCAATCACCCCTCAGGAGCAGGGGGAGGTGGAGAAGCCCTCAAGGGCAATTTGGGCCACTCGTACCCATGGATGGTGCTGAGCGATCGGGGCTGGCACCAGGTGCCGGCAGCACATGCAAGTGGCTGCTCTGGTGCTGGCAGCGGGTGCAAGCTGGGCTGGCACGAGAAGCAGGTGCGAGTGCCAGGTTGGACCACAGCACACAGGAACAAAGAATTTTCAGTAACCACCAGAGGCTTGTCCTGATGACAGCGATCAGCATCCCACCTTGGTCTGACGCCCCCACTCACCTGCTCCAGCATCCCACTGAAGCCAATGCCTACCATGTTCTGTGCGCACACCCTGGTGGTCAGAGCATGTCTTAGTGACCGGTTGTTCGGTTATTCCACAGTTCAGTCTATTTGCATATTAGGGTATACACACACACACACACACTCTGCTCTGGGCTCTAAAAGAACCTAGTCCTTTTCCCCATTTAGAACCTGTCCCATTTATTGTAATTGCTTGTTTCATTGCCTGATAAAATGAAAGCTCTTAGAGAACAAGGATTTTTTCTGACCATTATATCCCATATGTGCCTAGGAAAATAGTAAATGTCCTATAAATCCTTGTAGAATGAAGGAAAAGTCAAGGCTAGTGCTTTTTCTCCATTTTACTAAAGTTTATTTTTATTATTGAGTATTATTACTTAAAAAATGAATTTTATCCTCATTTGCCATGTTAGCAGCCCAGCCATTGTCTCTCTCTCTCTCTCTCAACTGGCCCACTCCTTGTTTGGAAAGTATCTTCAATAAACCCCATTTTGCTTTACTTTTAAAAAAAACTCATTATATGAACATTTTGCATAGAAAATGCAACAATAATAATAAAACATTAAAATGCCTTCACAATATATTTGCCTAGAAAACCAGTGTCTTTGAATGAAGATCATCAAGAAGATAAACTTCAGAATTATCATACATGTTGAGTTGTTGTGAGTTAGTTACATATTATTCTCCAAAGATGTCATCTTACCAAAGACAGCCTCTTCCCTAAGAAGATAATTCCTTACTTAAAGAAGCAAAAAATATGCCTATTTTCTAGCCTTGGTAGAAAAAGAATTTACAAAGCAGGATCAGAAAAGGAAGTAAAACAAATCTATAAGAAAATTTACAATAAAATACCAAGACTGCTTGGGTGCATTAATATATTTTTTTTTAATTCTCAAGGTTTCCTAAGTGAAGTCACATATAATTTGGTCTTTCTCATAATGAATGCCAAGCCAATCTTCATTTAAACAAACTATGACTTGTGAATAAGTTTTATGGTTACTATCTTGATACTAAAGCTTATGCACAATTTAATTAGTAAATTGGGGAATTCAAAGGAAATTGAGGATCCAAGCATTACCTCCCCTTTCTCCTCTTTGCTCCCACACTTCACTTCCTGGGATAAGATGGGGAATTCATATAATTTTTAAATTTTTACTCAACATATACCCATCTACAGAATATGAGGGTTAAAAATATTGACCATGACTTTTTGTGCTCTTTATGTACTGAGCATTTAGGAAATACTTAACATGTTGTGTATATTCCAGAAATGTTTAATTGATGAACGAGCAAAAAACCATTTTTATAAGTATCAGTTACATTTGAACTCACGTTAAAATTTTCAAAAATCTGCTCTGACCGGTTTGGCTCAGTGGATAGAGCGTCGGCCTGCGGACTGAAGGGTCCCAGGTTCGATTCCGGTCAGGGGCATGTACCTTGGTTGCGGGCACATCCCCAGTAGGGGGTGTGTGGGAGGCAGCTGATCAGTATTTCTCTCTCATCGATGTTTCTGACTCTCTATCCCTCTCCCTTCCTCTCTGTAAAAAATCAATAAAATATATTTTAAAAAATATATTTTTTTTCAAAAATCTTACTCTCCTTACAAATATGTAGTTGGTTACATTGTAACCAATATATCTAATAATACCGAGCAGAGGAAAATAAACCTGATTTATGGGTAAGAACTTAGCTTTTTTCAATGGATTGAATCCAATGCACCCTCCTTGTCATCTCCTGCTCTTATGGTTTCTCTTTTCTTTTAATTTTTTAAAAATACATTTTTATTAATTTTTTAGGGAGAGAAGAAGGAAGAGGGGGAGAGAGAGAGAGAGAGAGAGAGAGAGAGAGAGAGAGAGACATTGATTTGTGAGAGAAACATTATTCAGTTGCCAACTGGGGACCACACCCACAATCTGTGACCTGACTGGGAATTAAATTGGTGACCTTTGGTGGATGGGACGACACTCAACCAACTGAGCCACACCGGCCAGGGAATTCACGGTTTCTTTGTAGCAGTGTGTCATTAGTATTATTACTGAAACTCCTTTTTAAAAAAATCATTAGCTTCTTCATGAGGAACAAAATGAAAAACAAAAGAAAAACAAACAAATCTAAGAACAAAGAGTTCTATCTACCCTCAATTAGAGCAGATGTCTTCTTTCCCATATTTGCCCAATTGCATCTACCTGATTTAATGCTCTTTACACAAAACTATCTTCCTCTCAATATCACCAAGTACAGATTCAAAGCAAAACAATTTTAATCAAATTCACATGCAGATTATAGTCTCCTTGCCACTTCCTCTTATCACAATTGGCCAGAACTGTGGTACTGCCGTGCTTTATAGAGTTGTAGAATACTTTTCTTTGATGCACATTTCATATCATTTTGAAATGATATGGCCTGTTTAAAAACATGTTTTATAAAATCAATTCTTTCTCCTGTCTTAATAACTTGAGAATATTGGACAGTACAATTTTTGAAAGTTATTTATTTCCATCTTTTTGCCTTTGAAATTTCCTTTATATTGAAATTTGGAGAAAACACTATTAATATTCATCTGTGTTTCAAAGTAATTTTACTTATCCCAAATATATTTAAAAAATACTACAAAGTATATATCATCTGCAGTTATCTTTCAAAATGCCTCCTAGAAATAGTCAAAATTAGCAAAAGCAGTTAATCCAAAAATACAAAGAATTTTATAGTAAAATTGAAAATGATTTTTTAAAGAGTTTTCAAATAATCTTAAAAAATTTTAAGGTATATCATGTACTCAGAAAAGTATACAAAAATCAGGCAGTCTAGACAATAATAATAATAGAATGAATACCCATTAGCTTAATATATAAAATATTATCAGTGTCTTAGAAACTATTTTAATATCCTTGCTAGCTGGAAAATCTTTTGTTTCTCCCATCCCAGGAGGTAACTGCTAACTATTTCCTTGCTTTTCTTTATAATCTGTATTATCTATCCCTTATCAGTTTCACGCTTATTGTTTGGTTTTGAAAACCTAGTAAATGATAAATCCCAACCTTGGTATGTGGTAGGCAGTTAGGCAGACATGAGCAGAGCAAGGATGATGGGCCAGGTACAGAAGGTCACCAGGATGGAAAGCCCCAAGTGCCTAGCAGAGGACAGTTGTAGGATGGGACCTCCCCCCAAGGATGACCTTGTTCATGAGGTTTGGACCCCCTGACCTTTCCTCCCTAGAGATAACTTCTAGGCTTCAGTTGTATTTCAGCTCCCAGCCCAGAAAAACAGCAAAATCAGACAAGAGACCCATAGCTGACCTCAGGACCAGCTGCATTGATTAATGACCCCCTGCCCTGGTGCTGACCAATCAATCAGTGGAGACCTAGATCCTGAAAGGATACACGCGGAAAGCTGCTGAATGTTCTAATAAGATCTTCCCCTGGGCCCTAGTCAGTTTGGCTCAGTGGACAGAACATCAGCCTGAGGACTGAAGGGTCCCGGGTTTGATTACTATCAAGGACACAGGCCCAGGTTGTGGGCTCAATCCCCAGTAGGGGGCGTGCAGGAGGCAGCTCATCAATGATTCTCTCTCATCATTGATGCTTCTCTCTCTCTCTCCCTCTCCCTTCCTCTCTGAAATCAATAAAAATAAATAAAAATAATAAAGCTTCCCCTGAGACCTCCCCTAAAATCTCCATCCTTAAAACCCTTAGGACAGAGAACCCAGGGCGCTCACTCCTGGGAGCAGGTCTGTGCCTGTGCCTTTCCCTGTCCTTTTAAGATCCCCCCCGCCCCCCCCATTACCATTACATTCCTCACTGCCAAGCCCCAAGGGCCCTTTATTTCTATAACTGGTTTCCTAAGCCCATTTCTTCTAGGAATTAATTCTTCTACTTCTGTGATTTACCAAATAAATGCTGTCTTATAGTTTGAATCTTGGCTCTGAATTCTTTCCTAGCCAGAACCCAAGTACCAAGGTTGCTGAGCCCAGATCCAGACCAACCCCACCCGTCTAACACCTAGTGCCGTTACAGCTGCCTACAACTGATAATGTACAGAAAGGGCTATGTTGCCAATGTACTAGGTGTACCGGTTAATAACATGGGTTTTGTAATCAAAGAAAACAGGATAATTTCAAGAGAAACATCAAAACTGCTTTATTGAAAGTAATGTCCATCGCTAGCTACACATTTCCCCCATCTTTCAGGTAATTTGTGGATACCGTCCCAATAGAACTTTTCTTGTTTTGAGGCAAACCATTCAGAGACCCAATTTTCCACTTCTTCGTACGTTTTGAAGTGCTGCTCAGAAAGTGCATGTGCCATCAAGTGGTAATCTGAAGGAGCAAGGTCTGGTGAATACAGCGGGTGGGTTAATACTTCCCAGGCAAGATCTTTTTACATGTCTTTAACTGGTTTTGAAGTGTGTGATGGTGCATTATTATGAAGCAAAATTACTTTGCCGTGTCCTCTGGCCCATTCTGGCCCATTTTATGATCAAAGTGTGGTTCAAATTGACCTGGACGTTCTTTGTCTTTCACATCGAAATCACTTTTAAAGCATTAAACCATTGTTCACAAGTATCTTGAGATGGAGCATGTTCACCATAAGCTTCCCGAAGTATACAATAACTTTCAGCAGCACTTTTCTTCAAAATAATGAATTAAAACTTCCCGCAAATGCTCTTTTCTTTGGCACGAAATTCGACATTTTTAAGCGTAAAAGTATCTATGATGTTAACACCTTCAGAAAATTTGACATATGAAGTTTTGAAGCTTGTTGTCAATACAACAAAATAGCATACATATCAAATCACATATATATCAACATATGTATAACTCCATCTATTGAAAAAAATCCGCATTATTAACCAGTACACCTAGTACATATACTTTCCCAGGAAAACAGAAACTGAACAGAATTTGTATGCTGCGAATTGCTTCAGTTTCCCTGAGAGTTTTATTATTAATCCTTACCCAAGGATATGCTCTTGCTCCAATTTAGTCTTATTGGAATTTATGTATGTGAATTATATCTCAATAAGGCTGTTGGGGGAAAAAGCAAACTAGAACATTATACCTCTGAAGGATCATAATTGGATGGTATTTAATTTGCTTTCTTCACCATGATCAACATTTTTAAAAGCATTCTGTACCTAGCAATACAATAGTGAGCACTTTTGCAGCCACCATTTTCTTCCAGAACTTTTGGAGATTAGAAGTGCTGATCAAATATCCGGTACATATTTCTTTAGGAACACCCCTCTTATCCCCCCAAAAAGACTGGGCCAGTGGGCATTTCCTTTGAGAGTATAGAGCAGTGATGGCGAACCTATGACACGCGTGTCAGAGGTGACACATGAACTCATTTTTTTTGGTTGATTTTTCTTTGTTAAATGGCATTTAAATATATAAAATAAATATCAAAAATATGTCTTTGTCTTACTATGGTTGCAAATATCAAAAAATTTCTATATGTGACACGGCACCAGGGTTAAGTTAGGGTTTTTCAAAATGCTGACACGCTGAGCTCAAAAGGTTCGCCATCACTGCTATAGAGGGTCAGGAAAGCATCCTTTTTTTTTTTTTTTTTTAGAAATTTTCTGTCAAAATGACAATACACTATACACATAAGAGTCCTGGTATTATTTCTAAAGACCTCGTTTTGGGAAAGAGTTTTTAAACTGTTAAAACATTCCAAGTATCTGCATCCCGATGTTCTCAGGTCTGGTGTAGGTTAGAGTGGACAAGCCTTTCAGAGGGTTCTGCCTGGTCCCTATGTGTGGCCGCCCCCAAAGCCTGAAAGCGGGGGCACAGAAGGGTCTTCCTCGGCCAAGGGTCGCCGGCCGCTTCCACCAATGGGTCCTACCCCACTAAGAGGACAGGGCAAGCACACGGAAGGGGCGCGGAGAGGGAGTTTGACCCCGTTTACGTGCCCATCCGTGGGGCGAGGTCTGGACCGGACTGCGCCAGGTACGGAACGGCGGACTCTGACTTTATTCCCGCCGAGTTTATTTCATTTTAAAGACATAAGAGCTAGGCGAAAGAAGGTGGAGCACATGGATGGACACGGTTAGGCTCTCTTCTCCCCTGGAAAGTTTGTGTCGGTGGGCAAGTGGCGCCCCCCAGCTCGACTCCAGGCTTCCAGCACCTGCAGAAGTCGGGGGGCCAGGTGCCCGAGAGCGGCGGGCTCCGGACGCGAGGGGCGCCCGGGGAGCTCCCTCCCCGCGGCCGCAGG
>NW_005871062.1:13243073-13269744 GCF_000147115.1 Myotis lucifugus | reverse complement strand
CGACCCCTCCCCACCGCTCGGGGGGCGCGTCCCGAAACTGAGGAATTCACCTTTGTCCGGGGCTCGGGGCGAATAAACTTGAGCGTCCGGAGGAGGAGCGGGGGCTCGGTTGGAGGGTTGGGATCCAGGAGAGGCAACTAGAATGCCTTGAAATGTGGCGGGTTCGAGTCTTTTTTTCCTTTTCCTTTTCTTTCTTTTTTGCGGCCTGGGGAATGGGGCGGCGCCTGCGCCCCTCTAGTCGGGAGGAAAAGGCGAGAGACTTCCCGGCTGTGAAGTGTGATTTACGGTGTGAACCAGATGAGGGAAGCGGGCAGGGAAGTGACCTGTTCTGGACGGCAGTCCCCTGTGGGTTGGCTCGGAAGGTGCTGAGTTTTGTGGGGGTTTCCCCCCCTCCCCCCCCCACGAAGTTTTTTGTTTGTTTGTTTCCATTGGGAGGAAGGAGACTGGTTACGGTGGGATTAGGGCCGGGAAAGGGAAGAGGAATGGGAGGAGAATCGAGCAGGGGCCACGGAGCTGAGGAGGAAGCCCGCACGGTGCGGTCCTGCCATTGTAACGGTCTCCGCCATCCCGCACCCCCCTTCCCCCCCGAGAGCGCCGAGATGGTCCGGGATCAATAGAGTCTCCCCAGCTGCCGCCTGTCAGTCAGCCTCCCGGAGCCGGCGGCTCAGATGTTGGAGCGCCCTGGCTATTTTTATGGAGGGGCCTGCCTGCTCCTGGTGCAGGAGTGCTGTGCGCGCGCAGGCTGCTTCTCAACACCCTTCCTTTCAGCGAACCTTGTATCCCGCGGGGTTTTACTTTATTTGGGGTCAAAATTTCCCATTTTCAGCGATTTTCTTCCTCCCCCCCCACCCCCCCTTTCCTTTCCTGGTTTACGGATTAGCTGTGTAGACTTGGTGTTCACTGTCACCTGCAAACAGCATAGTGGGAAATCACAGTAAGACTGTCGGCGTCTAAAGGCTCGCCCTGTGCTCTTGACAACTTTAAATCTGCTTAGGGGATCAGCGAAGTCGGAACGGCGTGACGGGAAGAAGTTTTAACGTGGGACTAGTTCTAGCAGCAGGCGAGGTGTCACCCTTGGGGTCAGGCAGGCCCTGGCTGGGCAGCTCAGTGGGTGAGGGTCCTCCCAGCGTGCCAAGGTTGCTGGTTCCATCCTGGGTCAGGGCATGTCCGGGAACACAAGAATCAACCTAGGAATGCGTGGATAAGTGGGATAACGAGGTGATGTTTTCCTCTCTTTCTTAAACCAGTCAGTAAAGAAACAAACTTTAGTGTCAAAGGGACCTGAGTAAAATCTGAGTAGCTACTTCATTGACTGCTGTTCTTACGGAAACCTAGAGGTTGCCTCTGAACGAGTGCAGACACAGCTGTGGCAGGCACAAGGCACAAAGGGGCTTACCGTACTTTTTCTGTCAAGGGTAAAATAAGGTTCATACGCTTTGCAGCAATACTCCCTCACCCACGGAAAAGTTTAATTTCTCACTATTTGATTACACAGTTCTTGTGTAATGGAGGCATGCTGCCTTTTTTTTTTTTTTTGGTCATATTGAAAAGGACTATTTTGTCTTAAATTTTTGTGCAGCATGTAGATGGTAGAACGCCATTGCTTTTTGGCTAAATATACTTTATGTTGATTGCTACACAAGATAGCCTTCATTTCTTTTTTATACAACTCATTTATGATCATCATTGAAAGTTTTAGTAAAGACTGTTTACAGTCTTACTTTGGCTTCTCAGTATCAAGTCAAATCTCCCTATTTTGGAACTCTAAAGGTACCTATTGTTGATCCCTACCCACCTATCTGCTAGATTCTACTTAGACTTTGACTCAGTTACTCGGTGTTACCTAACAAAGAAGTGGTTCTTTGGCAAAGTTTGGGAAGGACCCCCAAGCCGTGTTTTTATGTACTAAAATAATTGCATTTGAACATTTGAATTTTACTCTTGCCATAATCCACTGGTACATACATTTTGTGGATATTGTGGTCTAAAAAACTCTTAGAAGAGTGAGAATGGTGAAGTGGAAGGAAGTCCTGATTTTGAAGTTAAATAAATGGTAATTCTTAGGTCTGTACTTTAGCTTACCATTATCTAGCAGTGGACCCTGAACAGACCTCTCTGCGTCTGTTTTCTTTTGTGTAAAATGAGGGGTTTGAAAGAGCTCAGGGCCCCAATATTTTTTTCTCCTACTTGGAAAAAATTGGCCTAACACACAAGCACTTTTTTTATTTTTAACTATGTAAATTTAGATTAATTTGAATATAGTAAAATTCATCTTTTTAGAAACACAATTATATGAGCTTTGATAAATGCTCACAATTGTGTAACCATCACCAGGATGAAGAGATAGAATAGTTTCACCATCCCATAAATTTCCTTCATCCCCCTTTGTAGTCAACTTCTCTCCTAGGTTGTTTTCTGTTCCCATAGTTTTGCATTTTTCAGAATGTCCTATTGTAGAATCATACACCTTAATAGCATTTTGAGTGTGGCTTCTTTCATTTAGTGTAGCAGCAATTTAATTTTTTTCTAATTTAAATAATGCATGGTTAGTTAGAATTTAGGAAATTGATCAGAAATTGCCTTTAGAATAACAGCTAACATTTTGGTGTATTTTTTCTTTCAGTTGTGTTTTTCAATGTATAGGTGATTGATTTTCCTTTTTCTCCCCTTCCGTCTATACCAGTGGTTCTCAACCTGTGGGTCTCGACCATCGGAAAACATATAGCATATCAGATATTTACATTACGATTCATAACAGTAGCAAAATTACAGTTATGAAATAGCAACGAAAATAATTTTATGGTTGGGGGTCACCACAACATGAGGAACTGTATTAAAGGGTCGCGGCATTAGGAAGGTTGAGAACCACTGGATACGCACAGACACACACTTGGATCTAAATGTGAATTGCCAGTGGCCCTGGCTGGTTAGAGCATGGGCCTGAGGTCCAAAGGGTCAAGGTTTTGATTCCTGGTACAGGGCATGTATCTCGGTTGTGGGTTTGATCCCCTGACCCATCTAGGCTCTTGTGAGAGGCAACCAATTGATGTCTCTTGCCCTCTCCCCTCCCACACTCCCCCCCACCCTTCCACTCTTGTCTGAAAATCAATGAAAAAAATATCCTTGGTTGAAGATTAGATGTGAAATTGCCAGTGAAGAATTTCAGTCATGGGATTAGTAGCAATATCATCCTGCCTTGAAGCACTGCTCTGTAAACATTGATTAAAGGTTTTCTCCAGGAACTGAAACTTCATTTCACAAATTAATTGGAACCAGTGAATAGCTGAAGATTTGACCAAAAATTAGGCTACCCCCCCCCCCAAAATAAATATTTACACAAATAATAGCATGTTCTGTATCTTTCTTTTTTATTTTTTGAGGGAGTGAGAGAGAGAAACATCGATGTGTTATTCCACTCATTTATTCATTCATTGGTTGCTTCTTATATGTGCCCTGAGCAGAGATGGAATCCGAAACCTTGAGGTATCTGGAGGATGCCACTAAGCCCTAAGCAGCTGAGCTACCCTGTCAGAGCTGTGTCTTGCTATTATAAATTAACAGTGGATCTATAGTTCGAGATAAAGACCTGATATTTTGTTTGCAGCCTTATAATCTATGGGGATTGGAACAGATGGGAGATATGTTAATTAAGCACTTGATAGGAGATGTCATTTTTATGGAAATTTGCGTTTTATAACCTTTTCTACCTGGAGCATGGCATTTTAGGGTTTATACTACTAGCCATTTAAGATGCCCCCCCCTTTTTTTAAAGCTGTGAGTTAGAATTTACAATCTATGATTGTTAGAGTATTTACAGTGTTGTGTAACCATTACCACAATCTTATTTTAGAACATTTCCATTACCCCATGCCCCCCCAAAACCTTGTGCCTATTTGGGATCATTAAAATGCTTTTTAACTGATGTACCTGATATTAAGCTTTGTAATAACATTGATAGCTATGGGCAAGATATAATTTTAAATATAAGTTGAAAGTCACTCAATTTCTGGCTCATATAGAGGAAAGTTTCCATGGTGTTCCAAGGAAATGTATAATTTCTAAGATGGTTGAATGAAATATTAGGCTTTCTCTATAGAAAATAGAACTAAATACTTTTAGAGCTTTGTGAGTTCTTCTTTTACTATGTAATTGACTACAAAACAAATTTTAAAGTATAATATTTTCAAAATCTTATTAACTTAGCTTATTTTAATATTAAAATGAAATTTGATAACAAAATATACAGGTTTAGCATCACTAATGATGATGACCTATGGGGTAATAGTGAAGGAGTTGTATTCTGAGAGTGTAATGACTGCAAAGTTAGTATAGTTTAGTGTTGACTCCTTTGTGGAGATTAGTTGTTGATGAAAAAGTGGTGGCTGTCAATAATACTAGGGACACTTAAATTAAAAACATACAATTCCAGATATTTTAAAGGTAATTTTTAGTTTTACATGTTTAAAATGTGATTATTATGAAAATGTAAAAGAACTAAGACAACTAAATGAAAAGGCCAATTAACAATTTTTAAAAATTACATTTAAATACTTTTTCTGTAGTTTTGTTTTAATAAGAACAGTACGATTATGAAAACTCTGAAAAAATTAATAAAACTAGCTAAGGATGTATTGCCAAGGCCTTGGCTTTATTTACTTACAGAAAGCATGCTTTTTCCCATATTTTTCATTTTTTGCAGCAGCATATTTCCAACAGCATATTTGTGTGCTTTCTGTGAGTTAGGTAATAGTTTTCTATGAGTGCCTAGATATTCTGTGTCACTTATACATGTATTTCCTGATTTTCTTTCAAGGATTCCATGAGGTATGTGGTATCCCCATTTTACATTTTAGGAAATTGACATGATTAACTTGTTCAAGGTAACACTATGCTGAAGTGAGATTTAACTCTAGGGCTTCTCACTTCCAATTGCCTTGTTGAGCATAATACTGTATTAGTTCTTCAAAGGAAATTTTAGTGTAGTGAGCTTACATTTCAGTTATGAATACAGGGCAGACATGTGACTGGATAACAACTTGAGAAGTGAGTTCTCTACCACAATGTTATAGGTGTAGCAAACTAGTTTTTGTTGTGTTTTTTGTTTTTGTTTGTTTAGTGGGAAGAGCAATATGCCTTCTATCTTCCATGTCTGACCCCTAATTCTTGTACTGGCTGGTTGTGAGACCTTGATTTTTTTCATTTGCAGTATGAGACCGTTGGAGTGGTGGAATCTGCTAGGTTCTGTTCACATCTAGCTCTAACAACAATAACACCTATTATTTATTGAGCATGCACACTATCAGATGGTGCAGGTACTTGACATGAATTTATCTCAGTCCTTTTATTCACAATGAAGGGGAGATCATGTTATCAATTAAGGAAACTGAGGCTATAAATGAATGTAGGTCCATAAAATTAATAGGAGGCTGATTCAAGATTCAGACTGATCTTTCAGACTCTAGAGAGCCTGATGTCTGTCATCACTACAGTATGTTTATTTTGGGGGTACAAATATATGGTTTGTCAAATTATTTTTCATTATAAATTACTACTAATTAATACAGTGGAAGTCAGGAGGACTGAATTGTGAGGATTCCTGAAAAAATGATTTGAGCTATGTCTTCACTTTACAAAAAATCTACTTTTTAGCCACATCACGGTGGCTCAGTATTTGAGCATTGACATATGAACCAGGAGGTCACAGTTCAATTCCTGGTCAGAGCACATGCCTAGGTTTTGGGCTCAATCCCCAGCAGAGGGCATGCAGGAAGCAACTGATTGATGGTTCTCATTATTGATGTTTCTATCTCTCCCTATTCCTTCCTCTCTGGAATCAATAAAAACATTTTCTTTTTTTAAATCTCTTTACAACAAGCATGTCAGACTCAAAGGCTAACACAGGCCAAATAAACAAGGTTTCAGTTGATGTGGGCTGCAAAAACACAAAACCTTCAATTTTCATACAAACTTAGGTTTATTTTGATAGAGACATGCTGAATACAAAGGGCTGAAATAAATGAGTAATCCTATATAGTAAAAGTCTAATAGGCAAATAGACCGAACAGCAAAACAACCGAATAACTGGTCGTTATGATGTGTGCTGACCAGGGAATGTGCGGAACATGGCGGGCGTTGGCCACGGCAGGATGGTGGAGCAGTTGAGCGGGGGTGCTGCCGGGGTCCAGCCCCAGCAGTCCAGGGGTTCCCAAAGGTGTGGACGGAGTCGGCAAAGAATGTTTTACACGGAGACAGCGTTCAGAACTCTCTAGCTCTCTTTAGTCTCCGTGGATCTTTCTGTGCCTGGCTGAGGCCACAGAGAAAGATCCTGAGGCAAACTGAGCCTTTATTTTTATAGTCAGAGGTAAACAAGGTAGTGGTTACCAAAGTTACACTGTTCTTGTGAGTTTCACTTGTTTACACTGTTCTTGTGAGTTTCACTTGTTTTTGTTTTTGTTCTTGTTGCACTTCCCTCAGCCCATTAGCTTCCCAGGTAAGATCTAGGGAGCGTCATAAGGTCAAGCCTAAATATGCTAAGAGGACTGTGCCCTCTAAGCTGGGACTTGTTTGTGACTTTGCCAACAGGTCAGTCCGAGGCTTAATCCTATCTTGGCTCCCCACAGGGTGCCAGACCAAGCAGGGTGCCAGTCACTGTCATCTGTGCAAGCCTCTGGTGGTTACTGAAAATTCTTTGCTCCAGGCGCTCGTACCTGCTGCCAGTGCCACCCTGCTTGCACCTGCTACCAGCCCCGGAGCTGCTGCTTGCACCCACTGACAGTGCTGAGTGACCAGGACCGACACCATGATCAAGCTGGCTCCTGGAAGCCATATAATCTATATACTATTGGGGGGGCAGAGGGGGGGCAGGGGGTGGGAAACATGTAAGAGCTTTATTGAGATACTAGAGGTCCAATGCATGAATTCGTGCACCAGTGGGATCCCTTGGCCTAGCCTGCAGGATCGGGCCGAAACTGGCTCTCTGACATTCCCCCAAGGGGTCCCTGATTGTGAGAGGGTGCAGGCCAGGCCAAGCGACCCCCACCGATGCACAATAGGGGCCGGGGAAGGATGCAGGAGGGCTCCAGGGCGTATCTGGCCTGTCTCACTCAGTTCCTATTGGCCGGACCCCAGCAGCAAGCTAACCTACTGATCCGAGCATCTGCCCCCTGGTGGTCAGTGCACGTCATAGCGAGCAGTTGAACAGCCTGAGCATGTCATTAGCGTATTGGGCTTTGATTGGTTGAATGGACAACCAGACACTTAGCATATTAGGCTTTTATTATATAGGATAATTCACATACTGTAACATTCATCCATGTAAACTATACAATTCATTTATTTTTAGTATATCCACAGCGTGCCGGCAGACAGGAGACGGGGGTGGGGGGACGGCGGAAGGGGCCGGGCGGGGATGCAGAGGATGGGCCGAGACCTGCCCCTGTGCCCACCACAGCCTCGCGGCCCACAGTTCCTTTCAAGGGCACAAATTCGTGCACTGGGCCCCTAGTCATTAACAAAATAATAGAACATTTTAATAAAAATTATTTTTTCTGAACATTAACTTACCAGACACTGAATAATTGCACAAATTAATAAACGTAATGCAAATAAACCTCTTTTTCTTGTTCTCGAAAGGAAAATATTTTCTGTTGGTGCACACCAAACAAGTCAGTACAAGACTAATAATGTAACAGCTGGCTGCTAAAATATCCACTGCTAGTATTAGTGGAGAGAAATGGTGCGCCTGCGCATAAGGGAAAATGAATGCAACACAATTATAGTAATCAGTCATTAGCGAACATTGTAGTTCTGAGTTGAGGTATTCTTTAGCTGTAAAATCCATACTAGATTCCAGAGACTTAGTATGAAAAAAAGCATACATATCATAATTTTAAAATAGTGATTACATGTTGAAATATTTTGGATATGTTGGATTAAATTATAAAATTTTTACCAGTTAGTATATTAATGTGGCTACTAGCAATTTTAAAACTGGATTATGTGGCTTAAATTATAATTTGTGCTGGATATAACTATTCATGTGTTTATATCATCCTCAGTTGTTAGCTTTATATTGTGTAAGGTATTTTGGAAAATACTTGAAATATCCTATATAATAAAAGCCTAATATGCAAATTGTCCCCTCGGGTGGTCGTTGGACCTGGAGACCGGGAGTTCTACCGCTTGCTATGACAGGACCTGACCACCAGTGGGTGGTGTGGAACATGGCGGGCGTTGGTGATGTGCTGCAACCTCTCACTGGGGGTTAGGGGGATGGGGACGGAGGTGCGGTGAGAATACAGGGTGTCTGCCAAGCTCCCTCTCATTCCCCCTGCTACCCTCCCCTGGGACGTCCCTGCACTCAGATGCCGGGTGCCCACAAGGAGCCCGCTTCGCACCTGTGCGGCCTCTTCTGGGTGAGCCAGGCCACAGCTGCCGGGACTGCAGGGGCCAGTCGGGCTCCCCGTGGGTTTACACAGGATGGGTCTGAGAGGCCAGCTGGGAGAGAGCGTGTTGCCCTCTCTGTGCAGCGCCACTGGGCGGCTTCTGTGCAGAGCCACTGGGCGGCCCAGAGGCCCATACTGCGTCCAGCTGCGCTCACCACATCTCCGCGTGGGGACTTGGGCACTGTGACTCAGGCAGAAGGGGGTGTGCGGGGGGACCGGGAGCCCAGGTGCTGCCCAGGGCCCAGAGGTCAGCTGGGACCTGCCTTTCCACTCCAGACGATCGCGCTTTAATCTCCGGCCAAGCCTAGGGACTGCACCCGTGCATGAATTTCATGCACCGGGCCTCTAGTTTTATATATGCATGTGTAGTATGAAACTTTTTAATAATGTGGCATTTCTTGGTGGTAATTGTGCCACATAGCATAGTTCTTTTAGGGTACCAGAGCTTTTTAAACAAAAGTTTTATTTCCAATTACAGTAGATGTACCATATTATATTAGTTTCAGGTGTGCTATAGTATTTAGATGTTTATATACCTTCTGAAGTGATAACCCTGATAAATCTAATGCTCATCTGACACCATACATAGATATTGCAATATTATTAACTATGTTTAGAAGATTCTTTGGCAGATCTTTAGCAAATAGTAAAACTGTTTTGGTGGTTATTAAATTTTCTAGGACCAAATCTTCAAAAAAACAAAAACAGCTCAAGCAAAACAAAAGCAATACTAGGCATTACTTTGTTACTCTGAGCATGTATATTTAGATGTATAACAATCCTTGTATTATTTTAAAGAGGCCAAAAGAATGGCAAAAATTGAACCAACATTAAATCTGAGTTAAATACCAATTGTTTTGTCTCTCATACTATAGCTTCAACACCTTTTGCTTAGTTTTTTTGGAGGATGAGTCTCTCCCAGTAATAACTAATGGAGTTTATAGATATTGTTGGCAAAGGAACATGCATTCCCCTGGCAAGATTTCTTCAGGATAATTAGTCATATTAAAACTTTCCTTCCTTTCCCGTGTTATAACTGTTTGGTTTTATAGTTTTTCAGGTTATTTTCAAGTCTCAGGTTTTTCAGTAACTTGATGTGTGTACTTAGTAGTAAGCCTTCAATACATATTGAAAGAACAAATGAATCAGTTATTCTTGGCTTTTGGACTCTGTCTGATATATTGTTAGACTTAAACATTATAACATTGCATGTATACAAAACTTCATTTTAAATTTTGATTCAAACAACTTAAATTGGCTTTTTTGGGGGGGTTATATATTAATTCTGGTTAAGTTCAGCTATTGTAACAACTTTATGCGCACGGAAAGAACTATTGGGAACTTCAACTCTTTGCAATAGGAAAGTCATAATAGTTTTGGGTGGCCATTTGGAACCACTAAATCATTCCATTTTAAGGTGAACTGTTGGATTTTACAAACTTGTGAAATTAACAAGCAAAGAACATTACTGGTATGCAAGCATTAGTAGGTACTTATGCATTCTTATGAAATTTTCATACCTTCATTGTCATTTTATTTAGAACACTTAAATGTTCAATACTAAAGAATGCTGAAGGCTTACCTTGAGTAACTTTTTTTCTTAATATAACTTATTCCATAATGATATAATAATTTATGTAATGTATAATGTGATTAGTAAATTTGCAGATTTGTTTATTTGTGGGATGTGTCCATTGATTTAAAATAATATCTGTTTGTAGATTAGTTTGTCTTTAGTGTATTTGAAGCTACTTTTTTTTTTTTTTTAAAGAGATTTGCAAGGTTTATTTGAAAATCCATAATTTTAACAGGACATTTTAACATGTTTTCCCAGGGAATGAAAAACAATATTTGGTAGACTATAAAAGCTGAGAGAACAGTTAATAAAATATTTTTATTAAAACACCTACAGAAACACCCCAAAATATTTGTACTTTTAATCATATCCAGTCAAACAATTGAAAATATATTGAGGGAACGCCCACAGTCTTCCTGACAGGTGGAAGGTGCTTATTCTCATATGTATGAACCAGGTCAAGGCAGCCAGTACACATGCACCTGAGAAACAAACGCCAGTGTCCTTTTTGACTGCATCATTGTAGATGTCATGGTGAATCAGGAAAGCATACTCACTGGCACGGTTAACTGCAGAAGGTGTTTTCTATACAAATTAGACCATATCTACATATATAAAAGCCTAAGCGACCAAAGGACTGGTCAACCAGTTGTTGTGACACACACTGACCACCAGGAGGCGGACGCTCGATGCAGGAGCTCCCCCTGGTGGTCAGTGCACTCCTACAGTGGGAGTGCCGCTCAGCTGACGCCTGGCCCAGCAGTCCACCAGCCCGGTGGCAGCCACTCACTCCCTCAGTAGTCCTGCAGATCCATTCTCCAGGGAATGGGCCAGGCACCGATGGACTGGCACCGCCAGCACGATCCCTGCAGCTCTGCCAGCCTCTTGGAAGTCGGCCTCTGGCGCCGTGGCCACTTCCCCTCCGTAGATACTCTGCAAGGAAGAAACCATGTAAAAGCGGCCGCCAGGTGGCTCCCGACAAGGCGTGGACAACTGGCGTGAAGTCAGTGGGATGGATCTGGATCCCGGGCGGGCAAGGGCGTCCCACCGCCTCCCCAGAGGGCCGATTGTGTCACAGCTGGCCAGTGCTGCTGTGGTGATGCGGGCCTCTTCCGATTAGGACTGACAGGGCGAGAGCCTGCGGTGGGCGCAGTGGGGCTGGGATGAGCGGGAGCGGCAGGCAGGCAGGCAGGCAGGCAGGAAGGAGTGGCAGGTGGCGTTGGACTGCGGGTTTCGGCCTAATCCCCGCAGGCCACACTGAGGGACCCCACCCATGCGATTTCATGCAACGGGCCTCTAGTACAGATATAATTTAGAGAAGAGGGAAATTAGACATAAGCATGGGAGTTTGAATCAGTTACCTGGTGAAGTTAAGACTTTTTTTTTAATTGCAGCAGTCTTGAATGTTCATGCTTGTTATTGGAATCAAATTACAGCTTAGATCTTTTAAGTATAAACATAAAACAAACAAGTTTGTTAGTTTGAAAGTAGATTTGAGGTCCTAGAGATGGAAATATTTAAAAAGGTGTGGGGAGTAGTAATGTATATATATGCTGTAAGGAAAAAATGCTGGCTTAAGATATATTTATACATACATGTACATATGTATAATTTTACACATGCATAAGTATATTGCTTTATTGTAATTTTAAAAAATATGTGTGCTTTTTTTTTTTTTTAAATTTCAGAGAGAGGAAGGGAGGGGGAGACAGGGATAGAAACAATAATGATGAGAAAGAATCATTGATCAGCTGCCTCCTGCTCACACCCTACTGAGGATAGAGCCCAAAACCCGGACATGTGCCCTGACAAGGAGGAATCAAACCTTGACCTCCTGGTTCATGGGTTGACACAACCACTGAGCCACACCAGCTGGGTGCTTTATTGTAATTTTTTTCCTCCTCTTGGCTTCCTTTCACCACTTGATATCCTTTCTTCCCCATTTTATTTTAGGTAATCCATTTATAGCCAAGTATACATCATACCTGATTTGCCTACATACTCAGTAGAATGGTATATAGATACACATTCAGATACTCATGTATGTTTTTTCCATAGTCTATAAAAAGAAGATAATCTACATCTTGGCTCTTTGTACTTGGAATGTAATTATGTTTTAATGGTTATATAATGTTTCACAGTAAGAATTACCATGAAATTCAGTCATTCTCCAGTTAGTAGACACTTGGTTCTCATTTTTTTGCTACTCCACATACCTGTTTAAAAATGGGATAGCTTGTAGAAGGGAACTTGTTTTTAACTCTAATAAATGTTAACAGATTAAATTTCCAAAAAGGCTTAGCACTTCCTTTTTCTTCCATCAATGAATGTCAGTGCTTTTCTTTACATCTTACCAGGAATGGCTTTTATAATCTTTAATTTTTGCCTGTGTTGGATGTAAAGGATTATCTCATTGGAACTTTGACTTGCAGAATTTTAATATTTGTTGGCCACTTGGATTGACTTTTCCATAAGTTGCCTGTCATTTGCCCATTTGCCTATTGGGATGTCATTTGTCCCTTTTTGGGATTGCTTAAGAGTTATTTATTGTAAGAGTTCTCCTCCACATCTATTATCTGTTGACATTCTGGTATCCCTGGCCATAGAGAACTTTTAATTTTTTTTTATATACTGAACTATTTTTTCCCTGTTAAGGCTTTAGGGTTTCCAGTCCTGGTTAAGACATCCTATGTTCAGATTATACATAACATTTCTTAGGTTTTCTTATAGTGTTTCATTCATCCATTTTATATTTACTACATCAAGACTTACTTTTGAATATTTATAGGCAGTTGTATTAGCACCATGTATTAATGGGGAATGGGGAGATGTGGGGGAATTGGTATTTGCTCTCTTTAGCCAAGTCTTCCTCAATTCTAGGATTGGGATGGTAGGAGGATGTCCAACTCCAAGAAAGCTGGGTCTCATCCAGGGTTTATAGAATCTGCTGAGAATTGCCCCAAAAAGTCTCTTAGGTGCTCTGGGAAGACCATAGAGTCCCTGAAGTGGGACATTGTGACTTGCTTTTGGGCAAATAAGCGAGTTAGGAGTCTTATTTTCCTTATCTTACTGTCCTGGGCCCTCTTTTGTTTTACCTACCACATAGTAAATAGTGGATTTGAGCCCCGTCTTAATAGTGAAACCCCACTATACTATAGTGTCTTTGAGGTTTTTTCCCCTTTCCCTATTGATGAGGTTTTTTAAATATATGTTAACTGTATACATAGTTCAGAAACACATTGCTTTATTCTCTTTTTAATCCTGTAAATTGGATCATATGTGTATAGAGTGCAAAGTAGGACAACAGATGATTCTGACTGTTGGCATGTTGATTGGAGGTGTAGAAGTAAGCCAAAGGTAGAGATGCCTCTAGTTGGAAGTTGGGTTTAGATACCAAGTACTAGGTTATTTTTCCATTTGGGAAGTTAGTGGAAGATTCATACAATTTCACTGTATTGAAAATGGCATCAGGTGTAAGAGGCATTAAGTGGAAATGTTGCCAACTAACCTGAGAGGTAGTTTTCTTTATCTTTTATAATTTTTTTGTATACTTATGGAAAGGTCATCTTCAAACATCTTGCATACATAAAATGAAAACGTAAGCATTACATTTAAATTAGTTTAATTTGGTTAAAACACCTTCACAGATGATTGTATTTCTTCTTACAATATCTTCTTCAGTGCCATGGAGAGCATTGATGTTGCAAGCAAACTTTAAAAGAGCTTTCCTCAATTAATCTCCAGGATTTTCTCCCAAGAGTTTTCACCCACTCTGCAACATTTAGTGCTGGTGCTTTCTTGATTTTATCAGAAGGTGTCAGCAGAACAGCCTTCTGGTAAGAAACGCCAGTCTTTCCTAGAATGGTCCTTCATTGGTTTGCTGAATGAAATGTCAAGGTGTTGTCAAGTGTCAAAGAAAATTGCAAGCAAACCAAGTTTGAGCATACTAGTACTTTTTAAAAAAATTGATTTTAGAGAAAGAGGAAGGGGGGAGAGAGAGAAACATTGATTTGTTTTTCTACTTATTTATGTATTCATTTGTTTATTCTTGTATGTGCCCTGACCAGGAAACAAACCTGAAATCTTGGTTTATCAGTACAATGCTCTAACCAATTGAACTCCTGCCCAGGGCTTTGAGCATACTTACACAGTAACACTTATATTTATATTCTGACTGCCATATGGTTATCAGCTATTCTAAGATGCCATCTATCATTGTAAGAAGCATTCCGATTTCAGAGATACTAAATCATTAGTATTGATGGGCTGAGAAGGCAGACTGTGGTCAGAGGATGAATCATTAAATAAACTGATAATTGATCAAAGGGTAACAAGTGATAAATCCATTGTGGCCATTCTTGGAAAACAAAAACCTGAGGCAAATTTTGCATAAATTATGCTATTAAACTTTTCATTTTTCATGAGTCATGCTTTATAATCACATTTATCCACAACAGTAAACTTTACCTAATGTAGTTGGGAAAAATGGAGACTTAACCCAGTCAGATAGGCCCTATATAGGACCTGATATATAGAGAATTTATTCTAATTAATTTGTTTATAGATTACAATATTTAACTACCTTTGCTTCCGTAATTAAGCCATCAACTAATATTTGGAGAAGGCATAAAAAATGTGGTTACTTCACTGTTGTGTCAAATAAATGGAAAAATAAAGTCTCTAAATTTCACAACAGAAATCCTGAGAAAGAGTTTAAGTTTTGGATCTGGGCTTCCACTCAACCATTAAGAATTCATGCTCTCTAGTTTCTGTTAGTAGTTTGCTGAGTAGTAATGTTTTAAAGTTTCTGTTTCCTTATAAGGAATGTAAGTTTAGGGTTGAAGTGAATTACAATATTAAGTCAGTGGATTTTTAAAAAATCTAAAGTAATGGGCGGATTTTAAATGATAATTACTTTCCAGTCAAAGGAATTTTTCTAGACTAGGATGATATGTTCTTAATGAAGTTAGTAGGGAAGTTCCAGAGGGATTCATGCTTTTCTGTAGGTTTCTAAGCCTCAACAAGCAATCTCTGATAAGTTGATCCACACTTTAAACATTAAAATTTTATTTTAACTTACATTTATGTTTTAGACAACAGAGCTGCCTCTCCAGTTGTGAACTAGATTTCGATGTTTTGTTCTGGAACTTTGGTTTAAATAGGCTTTTAGGAAAAGGTGCCTTATTTCTTCACATTAGTATTGCTACCAGACTTAACCTTTTGGAGTTTAAAAAATATGAATTAGCAAAAGCATTTTATCATCTGATTGCTCCAGACCGAAAAATAGGGTTTTTTGCTTTGTTTTAAGTATTTTTGATTGATTTCAGAGAGGAAGGGAGGAGAGAGAGAGAAACATCAATGATGAGAGAGAATCATTGATCTGCTGCCTCCTGCACGCCCCACACTGAGGACTGAGATGGCAACCCGGGCATGTGCCCGACTGGGAATCGAACCGTGACCTCCTGGTTTATAGGTCGATGCTCAACCACTGAGCCATACTGGCTTGGCAGAAGAGGTTTTAAATTTAGTAATTATAATAGAAACTTTGGGCTATGTATATGTGTATGGTTTCAACTTCTTTTCTCTAATGTGAGGGAACTGAAAGGTGTATAAGAGAAATTTTGTCCATCTTCAGAGGCATTAGCCAGGGTCCATAACTCACCCCTTCTTATTTTTGACTGTATATCTCAATCTTTGAATTCCTATAGGAATTCCATCTTGCTTTCTGTTTAACCAATAAGATTTTCTTCCACATGAGTACCTACCAAGTTGAAAAACCTGTTTTTCAGTTGTGGTGTTCTGTAACTTCAAAAATGTATTCTTATGTTAAGCCGATACCCTGTGTTCCTTGAACCATAGGCCATTTAAGCTCCCACCCCAAAATTGCCATATACCCTATGCAAATGTTTAAAAAATGAAGTCGATTTTTATGTTCTGATGAGAAAGGATCTACAAGATATAAAGTGGGAAGAGAAAAGCAAAGTTCAGAATAAATTGTAGTAAATGTGTAATACTTTAAAGAGGATTTTATACATTACTAAAATTACAACTTACTTTTTTGTGACTTGCCCATTTACATAATTAACACCCATTCTTCTCTTATCAGCTTATTTCAGCTTGTTCTTACTAAATCAGCAAATATTATAAATTGGGATTTTAACTGTTGTTTCACTTTCCTTTTCTTTCTTTGTGATATTGTTTGCTTAATCATATTTTAGCCTTTAGTAGTATAAGTTTATCAAACTTTTTGTTTGTGGCTCTGATTGTTGTTGTTGTTTTTGGGTACTTGTCTTGGGCTTTCTCCTAAAATCTTTATTGATTTTTTAAAAGTTTGAAACATTCATCCATTGATTTTTGGTGAAGAAATCCATTTTCTTCTGTTTTTAGTTTTCTAGATGAGTTAAACCTATTTTTTGGAATCTGTGTCTTTTTTGTCTCGATAATTGTAGCTTTAAAATGAACTTTAATGTTTGGATAGAGGTAGTGTATTCTAGTTAACTCCTACTCCCATTAAAAAGTTTCCTTTTTGAATACTTTCTTGTTTTGGTGTAATTTTATTAGGAATGACCCATTCTCCAACAGAATCATATACTCCCTTAGTATTTTAATGGGATTCCATTTAGGGATATATTGAAATTTTTGTAATATCAAGACCCTCTATAACCGGTTCTCAACCTGTGGGTCACGAACAGTGAAAATACAATCCTGCATATCAGATATTTACATTATGATTCATAACAGTAGCAAAATTACAGTTATGAAGTAGCAACGAAAATAATTTTATGGTTGGGGAGCACTGCAACATGAAGAACTGTATTAAAAGGTCGCGGCATTAGGAAGGTTGAGAACCACTGCTCTAGAAGAATGATGTGGTTTACATTTTCCTAAACATTTATTAGTCAAGCTTCAAAGATTTCTGCACATTATGCACTTTTTTGTTTTTGAGGGCATTTCTACGGTTTTGTTTTTAATGCTGTTAGAATATTTTTTGTCCTTTATTTTCCAGCTGCTTGTTATTTTTATCTAGAAAGCTGATTATTGGTTAACTTGCCACCATACTGAATATTTAAAAATAAATTTATTTCAGGCTAGATTGCATTTGAAAAATAATTTCTTAAAATAGTGCTTACACTACTTACGGAATTCTGCTGTTCCCTTTGAAACCAAAAATGTGGGTGTTTTGAGTCCTAGTTCTTGTCTCACCAAAAAAAAAAAAAAAAAAAAATGAAATCAAGGACAAAAACGATTAATGGAACCAAAGTTTATTGGGAGAAGCCAGTCCTGGAAAAGATGCAGCTAGGGTTCTAGGAGCAGGCCAGTGTCCAGAACTTCCTTCCATGTTACAGTGGGAGTAGTTTAGTATCCAAGCTAATTAAAGTCTCTAATAGTCCATGTGTGGAGGGCCACATGGCCATAAGCCATGTGGGCTCAGGGGATGTGCTCCCCTGCAACAGGAATGTTAGGTATTCATTGTGCACCGCACCAGGGGAGAATGGAAGGGAGTGCTCACTCTTGTATATATGCTTGCCCCACAGCCTTGTGATTGGTTATCTGCATGCTGTCTTTGTGATAGCCATACATTTTAAAGGTAATGCCTCTGGCGCCATTGCTTGCACGCATCCTTCCTTCCCACCCCAATTGAGGTGTTCTAATATCTTTGCCTAGCTGGGTTCCTGGTTTCACTTCCTCCTGCTATAGTCCCGCCCCTACCTAGCTAACTTTTTTTGGTCTCAACATCTCCTCCCTTACCCCCAATTTAAACATAATTTATGACATTCTTGGGTTTTTACTACATGATGCTCTTTCTTCTGGGAGCACATTCTAAGATACTTTGATGACATGTTTGAATGAACAGATGGACTATTTTATAAAGATGCCTTGGAATCTTTCATATTTGCATATGTATGCAAAGATGAAAAATAAATGTGAAAAGTTCTGTTCTGAGAAATAGGTTCCTGAACCAGATGATTGTGAGTAGGAAGAGAGATAAAAATCCCTAATGTTGGAGTACCAGGAGGAAGACAAAGTTACGGAGACTTAAAGTCAAAAAGCACCCTCCCCCATATGCAATGTGCCAACAAATGTAGCTATTGTTATTTGGTGACCCTTGATTCAAAGACTTTGGCAAAGATCCCACTCTGCTGTTTGCTCCTTAGTATAAAGGGACCTACCATTATTCTGCTGACTTGGAGAGTACAAAAATGTCTTGAAAAGTATTGACTTTGACCTGCACCAAATGGACACAATTTAATAGAGATCTAGCCACTAAAGTATCTTATCCTTAGCATCTAGGTTTTGGGCGATGGGACATATTTCCTAACTGTTCACTACAGTCCAAATGCACTTTAAGGACTAGCTGTCAGGTCCTTAATCCATTTAATCTTATGCCTGAAGGATTTAAGCAATAAGAGTAGGTGTCCAGAGCTTTATTTTTTTCTTAAAGATTGTGAAAGTGTGCATCCAAACAAAGCTGATACTGATGTGCTGGAAGTAAAGTGGGGGTGGGGTGGGGACAGGTATAAGCACTGATTTTTAATAGAAAAAGATTTTATTATAATAAAGAGTAGAATTTCCCAGTGACTTGGAGCTCTGATTTGAACTAGTCCACATTATACAGAAATGATAAGGATTGACATAATGGAACATTCCAAATTCTGAAAGTTGTTTGTGAAGGACTAGAAAATAGAAAACATTAGTGAAAGCTGAAAGTATGACTGACCTCTGATGGTAAGATATGTTTTACTCTAATATTCATGAACTTGAAAATTCTAAGTTTCTGAAACATTACTTAGAAATTGCAAGAGTATAATAGAAATAGATGTGCTGGTAACATAACTATGAAAGTGCTCACCAAAAAATGATTGCTGAAAGTAGATGTGTGGATTAAGTACTAGGAATAGAGAAACAGACAAGGATATCATTAATATAGTATGGTCAGGTAATCAGAGCTTGTACTAGAATGGCAGTTCTTGCCCTGACCGGTTTGGCTCAGTGGATGGAGCGTCGGCCTGCGGACTGGAGGGTCCCAGGTTCGATTCCGGTCGGGGGCATGTACCTTGGTTGCTAGTGCATCCCCATTAGGGGGGTGTGCAGGAGGCAGCTGATCGATGTTTCTGGCTCTCTATCCCTCTCTCTTCCTCTCTGTAAAAAAATCAATGAAATATATTTTTAAAAAAGAAAAAAAGAATGGCAATTCTTAATTTTTAGCTTTGGGAGGGAGGAATAAAAAAAAAATGAGTCCAGAATTGCAAACAGGAACCATTATAGCACTCGTGAAAGGAAAGTACACTACGTTCTCACTTAACATCATCCATGGGTTCTTGGAAACTGGAACTTTAAGCAAAACTACCTATAAGAAAGCCAATTTTACCATAGGCTAATCCTATATAATAAAAGGGTAATATGTAAATTGTCCCCTCCACTGGGAGTTCGACCAGGTGGTGGAGCCAGCCCACCCGGGTTCCCTCCCTCCTGCCAGTCCAGCCCGATGGACCCCGATCAGGGCAGCCAGCTGGACCCCACCAGTGCAGGAGCCTCTAGTTGATATATAAACAAGAGTTAAATTCCGAAAGCATATTTCTGATCACAAAAATGTCACCAGATTTCTAAATAAAGATTCAAAACACATTTAATATTAAACATTGAAATTTGAGTTATACAGACATTTAAGAAAGATGAATAAAAACGATGATTTTTCAACCTGCTTTTTCCAGTTCAGGGTTGGGGGATGGGGAGGGGATTGGAGCCTATCTTGGCAACTTGGGGCACCTGGCATGAACCAGCCCTTGACAGGAATCCCTTCCATCTCAGGGCACACTCCTCCCACACTCACTCAGACTGGGACATTCACCTCATGTGCACATCTTCAGGATGTGGGAGAAAACTGGAGTGCCTACCTAGAGAACACCAACACAGATATGGGGTGAATGAGCCAACTCTACACAGGACGGGAATAGGTTTTTTTTACTCTCAACATGAAAATGAAACAGTACAATTTGAGAACCTGCTGTATCCTGAGTTTTAGGCCTCAAAAAATGTTTGTATTGAAATAACCCATAACACACAAATAAATCAGGTTATAGGCTTTTGAAGCTGGAGAGAGATCAGGGTCAAATTACAGATCATATAATTGAGTAGCAGATGTCGGAGGAGGGTACTGAGAGATGAATTATAGTTATCTACATTCTGTGAATGGTGATTTTTTTTGTTTTTAATCCTCACCCAAGGATATTTTTTTCCCATTGATTTCTAGAGAGAGTGGAAGGGAAGGGGGAAACGGGAGAGAAAAAAAAATCCACATGAGAGGGAAACATCTGTTGGTTGCCTACCTGCATGCCCCTTACAACCCCTACTGGAGCTGGGGAATCTGCAACCCAGGTACTCACTCTCGACAGGGAATCCCGTGACCGGGTCTGAGGGCAGAGGCCATGGCCAACGCTCTAACCAAACCAGCAAGGGTGGCGATTTCTATATTATTAAAGAAAATGATTTTTTTTTTTCTTTTTCAGCCCCCATCTGTTACCCTCTTCTAAGTTCCAAAGATTTTTCTGGAGTGATGTTGTTGATCTTGCTTTTTGCCTTTTCCTCTGCCAGTTTGTTTCATAGTCTTTGGCTTTCTGATTTACTTAGAAGAATGTCTAAGGTATAGTATTTAAATATTGGTAGTTGTTGCTTTTTTAGAAATTGATTAGGCTTCTCCATCTATTTTGTGAGTTTACTAAATTCTGTTGCATTTTTTTGTGTGTTTCTTTTGTGTGTGTGTGTGTGTGGGGGGTGGTTATCCCTAAGAATCTTTTTGGTATTGTTTAATGGGCTTCTGATAAGGAGATGAGGTAAACAGATGTGCTCATTTCTGCTATCTTTTAACAAGGAACTGAAAATGTATGTTTATTTAGCTAGTTTTAGTGCATCTTATGAAGTCTAGTCTGATCTTTGTTTTGCAAAAATACTTACTAAGTACCTAGTGTTTCAGAGTGTGTGTATGCATTTGACTAAGGTTGAGAACTTTGCATTTCTGATTGACAGAAATATAAAGTGGTCATTTAATGTCAGTTGTAATCATATCAGGTGCCAAGGACTGCTTGCCCAAGGTTATATAGCGATAGAGCCAAAGATTTGAATAACAGTTGTTCTGTACTTGAGTCCTTTGCTCTTTCTTGAGTATGTTAGGTCTAATGATTTCTTTCAGCTATATTCATCAAATGAAGGTAGAGTAATTTTAAGTCTTAAAAATGACTACTGATTTTTATTGAGAATCCTATATAATAAAAGACTAATATGCACATCGACCTAATGGCGGAACAACCGGTCGCTGTGACGCGCACTGACCACCAGGGGGCAGACGCTTAATGCAGGAGCTGCCCCCTGGTGGTCAGTGTGCTCCCACAGAGGGAGCCTCTCCTGTCTCTGTGGCAGTGCAAGCCTCTCCTGTGGACACTCCCCCTGTGCGACCCTTCCCCATCCGGACCAGGATTGGGACCAGTATGGAGACTGATTGGGTGCAAGCTGGCGGCCGCTTCTCACTCATGGGCACACTGGTATCACCCTAGGATGGGTGCACAGAGACCACAGTAGAGTGGCAGCAAGCCTACCGAGCGGTGGTGGTGGCAGGCGCGGCAGGGCCATGATGAGCAGGAGCAGTGTGGCACCTGGCCTGGGCTCGGGCTCCTCCCTGGCCGCCTGCTGCTTCCTGCACTACTACATTCCTCGGGGGATGTTGAGCTGCCGGTTTTGGCTCGGTTTTGGCCCGATCCCTGCAGGCCACGCTGAGGGACCCCAGCGGTGCACGAATCCAAGCACCGGGGCTCTAGTCTATTTATATTCATTCCAAAATGGTTTTGAGGCAATGTACTCACCCTTTTTTTTAAGCAAAGAAGGAAGAGAAGTTGTAGGAAAAATAAGATAAGGTTAATGGTAAGATTAGTATTAAGAATGTGGTTTTGTTAGTTATTAAAGGTGGGCTATAATTTAATATTTATAGTTAATATTTATAATAAATTTGAGTTTTTTCCTCCATGCCAAGTACTGTGGTAAACATTAGTTATTTTACTTGATTCTCAGTTACATGAGGTATGATATCTTATTCAAGAATGTATAAGTGATAGAGAGCCTGGCATGTGAATCCTGAAAGCCTGACCCTATTATTAGTCACAGTACTAAATACTGACTCACTTAGTTTGAGTATTGACTAATACCTATGATGTTTCAGGCTTTTTACTAATTTCAAGGTTGGTTT
Organism: Myotis lucifugus; assembly: GCF_000147115.1. NCBI lineage: Eukaryota > Metazoa > Chordata > Mammalia > Chiroptera > Vespertilionidae > Myotis > Myotis lucifugus. Next base: position 13,247,489 of record NW_005871062.1, on the reverse strand, counting down.
GTGAAACTGAGGTTATAGTACTGTGTGAAAACAGGTTCAGAGAGTTTAAATAAATTCCAAGTCTTACATTTCACAAATGAGATGGAAATCAAACCCAGATTTGCCTAATTCTAAGCTCTGTGTTCTTTTTTATTACTCCATATTTTCTTTATATCTCTAGTATTATATTGCCTTTTAGAGTTAACATAATGTTTAATTGAATATTGATATACTTTTAATAATGTTTTTGGCTTTTGCAGGGATTTATCAAAGATGTTCATGAAGACTCCCTCACAGTTGTTTTCGAGAACAAGTAAGTTTTTTATTTATTGATAGAGATATTAATTTTATTTTTTTAAAATATATTTTATTAATTTTTTACAGAGAGGAAGGGAGAGGAATAGAGAGTTAGAAACATCCATGAGAGAGAAACATCCATCAGCTGCCTCCTGCACACCCCCCACTGGGGATGTGCCCACAACCAAGGTACACGCCCTTGACCGGAATCGAAACTGGGACTCTTCAGTCCACAGGCCGACACTCTAGCCACTGTGCCAAACTGGTCAGGGCGAGATTTTAATTTTAAAGATGGGTAGTGCCAAATGGTTTGCTTTTGATTCTTCCTATTGCCAGTGAAAAATGACCGCTTTTGGACAGGCTTTTAATGGCTCGATCATCTTACGAATTTAAATCTAGTTTTGATAACTCTTCGCCTGTTTTTCTGCCCACCATTTACTCATTACTTTTTTTCATGACCCCTTTCTTTGCCAAAACACATGTGAAAATGAATCAGTAAGTAGTTTTTGCAAAAATAGATGGCACAAATGGGATTTTAATTCTTAAAAAAGCACAGATGTTAAAATAATGTTGTAGGAAGCCTTCTGAGTGGCTACTGGTAGTCATTTTCAAATTGTTTGAATATTAAGGAATTTCAGTTTATAGATATTGTAACAGCTAGGTAATGTTTTAAAATATGAAAGACAGTATGCTGGCCTTGTTTAGGAAGGGTTATAAAGGAGCACTATGTAACTGAAGGTCAGAAAAGAACTGTTCAACTTTCACTTTTAAGCTGCTCTGGAACTGCCTGAAAAGATATCTGCCCAATAGCTGTTTCATGTAGAAACAAGTGTGATGATTTCTGTCTTTGAGCAGCTGCCATTTAGATAGTAATGGTGAAAAGAAAGCACTCAAAAATCTTTTACTTGCCTTCTGTTGTGTGTGTGTGTATCCCATGCATCCCATGCAGATAGATGCTAAAAGAACATTTTATGTGCTGGTGTACCTTTCAGGCATATGAATGACCGATTAGAACTTAAAGTTATTCATCAACTCAGCTTATAAAATACAACATAAAAAACGTCAGTTAAACAATAGCTTAATTAGTAACTTTGATATATATTTGCTACAAACATTAAAACTAAGCTTTTACTGGTTTTAATTATGTATGTGTTCATTGTTGAAAAGATAATTTTTATGTGAGGAAAATGAACCTTAATGTAATTCAGCTATTCAAAATAATTGAGTAATTTTCTGTGTTTCTGTGAACATATACACTAAAACGGAATTATGCTGTTTATATTGTTTTATAGTCTCTGGAATTATGTCTCATCCAGTTATAAATGTGTTTGAAGTTGATTCCACTGCTGTTATTTAGCAGTGGTGTTGATGTGATACTATTTTGAATCTAAGTTACTATTATGAATGTAGCCCATACCATTTGCAGAATGTACTGTTCCCTTAGGATGAATAATTTGGCAGGTAATATGTAATTATTTTCAATGATGTTAATTATTTATAAACTTCATCAAGAATCATGTAAAATTTGTTCTACCTCAACAAACTAATTACTTGGAAAATATATAGTATGAAAGTTGTTTTTCTTAGGGAAAGCTAAATGATTAATTTGAAAAAAATATAGCACTAAGCATAGATTATATAGCTTCCATATTAGGGGGTATTGGGATAATATATTTTGATAATGTTTATTTCTCTTCTAATCCTTCAGTTGGCAACCAGAACGTCAGGTTCCATTTAACGAAGTTAGATTACCACCACCACCTGATATAAAAAAAGAAATTAGTGAAGGAGATGAAGTAGAGGTATGTATTTGTAAGTTTATTTTCTTGTATGCCTATTATTTTGTTTTAAATAAATATTCTTGTAGGAAAATCTTTTTAGCTGTTGGCAATGGCTGTGTAAGTAACATACTTTAGTTTGGAGTCAGAACTGGGATTCATGTCTCAGCTCTACAATTATTAGCTTTGTGGCTTGGTCAAATTTCTTTATCACTAAAATGAAATAATGTGAGAGTTAAGGATGATAGTGCATTTGAATTGCTTTGCGTGGAATCTGGCACAGTGAACTAATAACCATGTTAGTTGCTGGTTTCCTTCTTTTTCCTAATTATTTTAAAATTTGTCTTGTGCTTTCTTCCTCAGTATCTTTGTAAAATACTAATTATCACCCTTTATTATAGTGATCATTGATATAGTTTATATGTAATGCGAAATATTGTAATTAGTATACTGCCTTGTTGAATATTCTAGAAATATCTGGAGCTTTTTTAAAGTATAGGGAAAATTCATTTTCATTTAAAAATTCTGCCCAGATTTTAGCTCTAAGTTTCCTGTGTACTCTTGCTTTTGCTAAATCAAAAAGCATGCTATAACTTAATTGTGTTGGGGCACCACACCATGAGCCCACTCCCTAATAATGTTACAGCCTTTCACTTTACTCACCTTTTTCTTTTTTAGTTGACTTGACCAAAAGTGGGTACTTTTTTTTGTATGGAAACCTGTAAATGTAGTCCGAGTGGTGTGTATTTGTGTCTGAGTACCAGTAGGTGGGTCCTATGAATTGTAGCAGTAATGCTGCTGATTACTACTGTACTATGTTCACTTGGACATTAGACTCCAGTAAAAAAGTTGTGTGTTTTTTTCTTCTTTTTTCTAAGCAGAAGCAAACTTTTATTTAGAAAGTTCCCAGAGGTAGCAGAAGTGAGCCAACTGGGCTGCATGGGCTCAGGAAATAAATTGCAGAGGCAAAAGAAAAGCCTTTGGAGCTTAGGAAACAGAAAGGCAAAGAAAATTCATCCAGGGGAAGGAGTGGAGAGAAAGGCACGGATCTGCTTCAGAGAGCAAGAGAGCCCTGGAGAAAAGGGTGTGGAAAAGCAGGGCATGCTCAAGAGAGAGAAAGAGCAAAGAGTGAACTTGTATTCTTTTCTAATCAATACCTTTCTGTGAGCACTGATAAAAGAGCTTGATTTGCTTTCATTTTAAAAAATTCGTTTTAGAAGTCCCGTCCCACCCCTCCCCCCCCCCCAACCCCCTGAATTCTTAGTTTTGTTCTAGAATTAGAAATATGTGGTGGCCAATTCTGAGAATACTGCAGAATTATTGTTTAGACCAGCGGTGGGCAAACTACGGCCCGCGGGCCGGATCCGGCCTGTTTGAAATGAATAAAACTAAAAAAAAAAAAAGACCGTACCCTTTTATGTAATGATGTTTACTTTGAATTTATATTAGTTCACACAAACACTCCATCCATGCTTTTGTTCCGGCCCTCCGGTCCAGTTTAAGAACCCATTGTGGCCCTCGAGTCAAAAAGTTTGCCCACCCCTGGTTTAGACACTTATTGGTAGTTTAAAGGCTCAGATGAAAGGAAAAACTTAGAGTGCTGAGGATGTTAACAGTGTGCTTTCCCCAAATCTCAGACAAGGGAGGCCTTACCCATTTCTTGGACCACCTTTGTTGTTCATTTGGAAATTGATGATTGCTGAGTGTTTTATTTCAGTTTATTTTTTGTTTTAGTCTTAGTGAAATTTGCTCCTTATAGTGTGAGAGTCTGTACCTGAAATTAAGATGTTGTCATTTTTTCACTTGAAAGTTTTGAAAATTTACATAAGGAAGAAGCTTAAAGTTAATCTTGCCACCTTTATTTATTTTTTCCCCCTTTGGTCACCAGTATTTAGGAATCTCTCCATATGACCTGGAATGTTTAGGAATTATGGTTGTTAGACTTTATATTTTAAACTAAATAATTTTTTGAAAGCCCCCCCATTCCCTTTAAATTTAAAATAATAAAAGATTAGTGTAATAAAATGGTAGAGAATTAACATAAAATGGGAATTTTCCCTCTTAGTGTGGTTGTGTAGTTGTGCTTGTTGCCCACCCCAGTTTTAATCTCATTTACCAGAGTTGAGCGCCTCTTCAGATTTTTAAAAAAAAAAAAAATATATATATATAGATATATATATTTATGGTTTTATTTTTTTGGATCCATTTGGTTTTTTTTTTTTTGGGTTAGGGTTTTAAAAATGGGTCCCTCATCGCAACTGGTGATCGAATAAAAGCTTGGCCGAATAGCTATTTGCCCAGAGTCATGTTCGAAATGGATGACTATTGGAATTGAAAGCCTAGACCAGCACTTAAACCCTGG
>NW_005871062.1:13178245-13242973 GCF_000147115.1 Myotis lucifugus | reverse complement strand
CGAGTCATGTTCTCATCCCCCTGTTGTCCATGTCCATTGGTTTGGCTTATATACATGCATACAAGTTCTTTGGTTGATCTCTTCCCCTTATACACTTATAAAGAATATATGTGTTTGTTACAAAAATAAGAATCTATTTATATAAAAACCCTGGGTATAACGCATCCTGTCTGAGGCTCGACCAACCTGAGGGAAGTCGGTCCTGCAGGGGTCGTCTTGGCAATGGCTGCGCCCTCCCCGAGCTGTTTCCCGCAAGGGTGAGGTTTCAGGCAGGAACCCGCCCTCAGAGTGTGGACGCACGAGTCCTGGATTGCCTTGCCAAGGGCTGTGCCCTTCCTGAGCTGTTTCCCGCGAGGCCTGAGGGAAGAACCCACCCTTGGAGTGCCTGGAGTGCCAGGAGTGCCCAGCAGCAGTCAGTCCTGGGTTGCTGAGGCGGAGGCCATGGCGTGGTAGAACTCTGGGTCTGGCCCAACAGGGGGCATGGCCGGCCTTCAAACCAGACCCTGACAGTAGGGAGGAGGGAGCCCCATTCCTCACAGAATCCGCTGTTGGATAGCTTGCTGTCAGTGGCCTGCCAGCCAGGAACCTCATTCACCTGCACCCTGGACTCTGACAGGAGGGAGGAGGGAGCCCCATTCCTCATGGAATCGACAGGTGGCCAGCTTGCTGTCAGGGGCCTGCCAGCTAGGAATCCTATTCATCTGCATATCTGTATAAAGTTTTAATACATTATATTAGAGGTCGTGGTGGTACTATTTTACCCACAGCATCTACAGGAATTGCTGCAAATTTACTTCTCGGTGGAAGGACCTTTCATTCCCAATATAAATTACCAATTCCATTAAATGAAACTTCAGTTTCTAGACTCGATATAAACAGTGAAGTTGCTAAAACTATTAAAAAGGCCCAACTTCTCATTGATGAATGCACCATGGCATCCAGTCATGCTATAAAACGCCATAGACAGATTACTAAGAAAAATTATGAATTTGAATGTTGTATTTGGTGGGAAAGTAGTTCTTGGAGGGGATTTTTGACAATGTCTCAGTATTGTACCGCATGCCATGCGATTGGCCATAGTACAAATGAGTTTAAAGTACTGCAATGTTGGGGGATGTTTCAGAAAGTTGTCTCTTACAACAAATGTGAGATCAGAGGATTCTGCTTATAGTGGATGGTTAGTAAAACTTGGAGATGGCAAACTTGATAGCAGTTTTCATTTAGGAATGGATATTATTGAAATCCCCTGTGAAATGATTTGTAATGGATCTATTATTGAAGCTACCTTTGGAAATGCTATATCTATAGATAATATTAAAAATATATCTCAACATGCAATTCTTTGTCCAAAAACTGAGCACGTTCAAAAATTAAATGAAATTTTGGATATACTCGATGGAGATTTTCACACATATTTGAGTGATGATTCCATTGATTCAACAGATGATGCTGAAAAGGAAAATTTTGCCATCGAATTTCTTAATAGTATTACTCCTTCGGGAATGCCGTGTCATAAAATTGAAAGTGGGTGCAATCATCATGCTTTTGAGAAATCTTAATAGAAAATGGTTCTTTGTAATGGTACCAGATTTATTATTAAAAGTTTACGACCTAACATTATCAAAGCTGAAGTATTAACTGGATCTGCAGAGGGAGAGGTTGTTCTGATTCCAAGAATTGATTTGTCCCCATCTGACACTGGCCTCCCATTTAAAATAATTCGACGACAGTTTCCTGTGAATCACAAGGACAAACTGTAGACAGGGTAGGCATATTCCTACCTGAACCCATTTTTGCACATGGTCAGTTATATGTTGCTTTCTCTCGAGTTCGAAGAGCATGTGATGTTAAATTTCTAAATACTTCATCACAAGGGAAGTTAAGTCAAGCACTCTGAAAGTGTTTTCACTCTTAATGTGATGTATAGGGAGATATCAGCACTTGGAGTGCGGGAAACGAGTTAAGTCGGCTCGCGTGAATTGTGCGTACTCCGCGGGAGCCGTCTTTAACTCGGTTCATATAGATTTGCGGTGGAGTGCGGGAAACGTGTAAACTCGGGCCGATTGTAACTGCGTATTACCAAATATTTGTTTGTAATCCACCCTTTTGGTGGATGGAACAAAACCAAAAGACAGAGCCATCTTATATTTTGGCGGGAAATTCACCCACACTCCAAGTGTTAGAATAAGTTTAATCACTTTATCAGTCATTGTTTGCATCACTGTTGTTTTTAAATCATGTTTTTGTTGTTTTTATATCATGCCTCTGTTGTTATATCCTTTTGTTACTGTTTATTAATAAATGTATATATTATTTTCACATACATTTTACTAATTTCCTTTCATCTCTCACACTTATATTATAGAGAAAGGGCATATAGCAATATTAAAATATTTCCTCTAATTCCCTTTTAATGTGCCCGAAATTTGTGCACCGGGCCACTAGTACATTATATATTTGTGACTTTTGTTTTCAGTTAATTAGGATACCATAAACATTTTCATGTCTGAACATACAGATTATGTCACTTTCTAAGCATTCCATAATATTCCTTAGTTCTAGAAGACATTGAAGTTAACAAATTTTTTTTGCTGTTAAAAAAAAGCTAGAATTAATTAATGGTCTTTTATGTAATCATGTTCTGGTAATACAGTTCTAAGTGGTACAGTTGCTGAATCACAAGGCATGTTACTTAAAATTTTGATATCAAAATGTATTATTTAAATACAAAATGTATCATTTTGTCTTCTAAAAATACTTTTTTGAATTACCACTTCATAACACCTGAAGGTGTTTGTTTCCTCATTGACTGACTGGCTGGGTTATTATTAATCTGTAAAGTTTTAAAAATCCAATAGAACAGCGGTTCTCAACCTGTGGGTCGCGACCCCTTAGGCGGTCGAACGACCCTTTCACAGGGGTCACCTAAGACCATCCTGCATATCAGATATTTACATTACGATTCATAACAGTAGCAACGTTGCAGTTATGAAGTAGCAACGAATATAATTTTATGGTTGGGTCACAACATGAGGAACTGTATTTAAAGGGCCAGAAGGTTGAGAACCACTGCAATAGAAGAAAGCTGGTGTCTTCTCATTCTTCTTTTCCTTGATTATGGAGTGGTTTTTTTATTTTTTTTTTATTAAATCTTTATTGTTCAGATTATTAGATTTGTTCCTCTTTTTTCCCCCCATAACTCCCCTCCTTCCAGCTCCCACCCCACCCTCCGCCCTCACTCCCCACCCACTGTCCTCATCCATAGGTGCACGATTATTGTCCAATCTCTTCCCGCATCCCCCACACCCTTTTCCCCCCCAAGAATAGTCAGTCCATTCCCTTTCTATGTCCCTGATTCTATTATAATCACCAGTTCATACTTTTCATCAGATTATTTATTCACTTGATTTTTAGATTCACTTGTTGATAGATGTGTATTTGTGGTTCATAATTTTTATCTTTACCTTTTTCTTCTTCCTCTTCTTAAAGGATACCTTTCAGCATTTCATATAATACTGGTTTGGTGGTGATGAACTCCTTTAGCTTTTTCTTATCTGTGAAGCTCTTTATCTGACCTTCACTTCTGAATGATGTCTTTGCTGGATAAAGTAATCTTGATTGTAGGTTCTTGCTATTCATCACTTTGAATATTTCTTGCCACTCTCTTCTGGCCTGCATAGTTTCTGTTGAGAAATCAGCTGACAGTCGTATGGGTATTCCCTTGTAGGTAACTGACTGTCTTTCTCTTGCTGCTTTTAAGATTCTCTCCTTGTCTTTTGCTCTTGGCATTTTAATTATGATGTGTCTTGGTGTGGTCCTCTTTGGATTCCTTTTGTTTGGGGTTCTCTGTGCTTCCTGGAGTTGTAAGTCTATTTCTTTCAGCAGGAAGGGGAAGTTTTCTGTCATTATTTCTTCAAATAGGTTTTCAATATCTTGCCCTCTCTCTTCTTCTGGCACCCCTATAATTCTGATGTTGGTACCCTTGAAGTTGTCCCAGAGGCTCCTTACACTATCTTCATATTTTTGGATTCTTTTTTCTTTTTGCTTTTCCGGTTGGGTATTTTTTGTTTCTTCATATTTCAAATCTTTGACTTGATTCTTGGGATCCTCTTGTCTGCTGTTGGATCTCTGTATATCATTCTTTATTTCAGTCAGTGTATGCTTAATTTTTACTTGGTCTTTTTTCATATCCAGGGTCTCACTAAATTTATCGGCGGTTTCCATAAAATTCTTGAAAAACCTTATAAACGTGGTTTTGAACTCTATATCCAGTTGTTTCCTTTCTCCATTTCTGCCATTTGTGACCTGTTTCTTTGTCTCCGCATTTTTTATGCTTCCCTGTGTTGGTAAAGTGGCTTTGTGTGCTAGGTGTCCTATAGGGCCCAGTGGCTCAGTCTCCCCAATTACCTGAGGTGGACACTCTTGGTGCACCCCTTTGTGGGCTGTGTGCACAGTCTTGTTGTAATTAAGCCTTGATTGTTGTAGGTATCACTGGGAGGAATTGACCTCCAGGCCAATTGGCTGTGAGAATCAGCTGTGTCTGCAGTGGGAGAACTTCTGTGCTGGAGACACCCTTATGGGGCAAGACTTGCTTCAGTGGGGCTTTAGTGCTCACTGAGTCTGCCCCCTGAGTGTGTTCCTTATGGAACTGAGGATTTGTAATCTGGATGGTCCCACTCTGACCACTGGGTACACTGGCTCTTGGATCTAAGGAGGTGCTAATTTAGCCTCTGCCTAAGGCTACCCAGCAGGAGCTACAAAGAGATCTGCAGATGCCCCTTTCTTTTTGGGGGGGGTTTGGAGGTGCCCAGATGAGGCCCAGCTGTGAAGCAATGCAAGCTGTGGTGGGGCCTTGGGTCTTCTCTTGGAAGTTCTGGGTCTGTCTGGCCCAGCTGCAATTTGTTAGGTAATTTTCAGGTTGCAAAGGGCCAGGGCATTCATATGCAAAAGCTTCTGCTGCAGCCTGGGTGGGGCCGGTCTCGGAAGCAACAGGGCGGAGCAAGCAGCTATGGCTGATCCTCAGCCCTGCCCTAAGGGGCCGCGCGTCTCAGTGTCCCGGTAATTGCTGCTAGCACCTCTGAGGGAAAGCCGCCCTCGAGTTCCGAGTTCTGCCTGCTGCCAGACAGTCCAGTTTCTCCCCGTATGAGCCCTGGGACCCCAGAGATTTCCCGGAACTGGAGTTCAGAGCAGTGGGGAGCTTGTGACTCCCTCCTGATTCAAAAAGACAGCCTCGTCCTCAGGTGCCAGCCCCTTTCCACGTGCACTCGAGCCTCCGTACCTCTGCACTTTACTTCTGCAGCTCCTGGGTCTCAGTGTGCTTTTCTCTTTCCTTCTAGTTGTAGAATTTCCACTCAGCCAGCCTTCCTGTAGTTCTGGATGATGTCCGTTTTGTCTTTTCTTTGTATTTTTGAAGTTGTTGTCGGAGGCAGCAATTTCCGGTGTTTGCCTATGCCGCCATCTTATGGAGTGTTTTTTAAATTAGATTATTGGCTGTTGACCTTTTGTTCTGTGACTTGTCTTTATTTTTTTTTTGTCCTTGTAGTTTTTGATGTAGGCAATCTTAGCATTTTATGGATAAGTTTTTATCTGTTATATGTTGTGTAGTCTTTCAGACAATTTAAATAATACTCTGTGGCTTTCACCATTAAGAAGTTATACTTTTACTTATTCAGATCTGCCATTTTTTTTTTGGTGTGGCCTCCAATACTCATTTTAGTATATCTATAGGTTTATGCTCCACAAGAGTATTTAGGTTTTAAACCAATTTGCTACTTTTCTCTAGGTAATTTATTGCTTAGTATATTAATGTTTTCATTTACGTCGTTGGCCACTGTTTTCTTTTTGCTAGTCAACTGATGATCAGGCGGGAAGCAGAGTGGTTAGGGGCATCAGGCAGGCAGGCAGAGTGGTTAGGGATGATCAGGCAGGCGAGCAGTTAGGTGCAGGCAGGCAGAGTGTTTAGGGGCAATCAGGCAGGCAGGCAAGCGAGCTGTTCGGAGCCAGCAGTACCTAACCCGTAGGGATAGGGCCTAAACTGGCCATCGGACATCCCCCGAGGAGTCCCAGGTTGCAAGAGGGTGCAGGCTGGGCTCTTGGGACATCCCCCTGCCCCATGCCCTCGTGCACGAATTTCGTGCACTGCACCTCTAGTATGATATATAATAGAAAGTTGGTTTTGAAAGGTCTAAAATGCAAAGATTTATTTTATAACCTAATTAGTGGTTTTTATTTAACTTTAAAAAGTTGTGGCATACTCTGGCCAGCATGGCTCAGTGGTTGAGCATCGACCTATGAACCAGGAGGTCACAGTTCGATTCCCAGTCAGGGCACATGCCTAGGTTTCGGGCTCAATCCCCAGTAGGGGGTGTGCAGGAGGCAGCCGATCAATGCATCTCTATTATCATTGATGTTTCTATCTCTCTCTCCCTCTCCCTTCCTCTCTGAAATCAATAAAAATATAATTTTAAAAAAACATGGTGGGATATATTTTTAAATATAATTAACATTTTTGATAAGTATTTGCTTAATGGTTTATGTTACTAATTAAAGATTGCTAAGAAAATGCTCAGCTTTACAAAGTTGGATGTAAAGGGAAAATGAAGAGTATCTTAGATTCTCTTAAGTTGGTTATAATAAAGATAAAATATGCAGATGGTTGTTACATCGTGAAGTGTAACGACTGACTGCATCACAACCGGATAATCAGGAGGGTGGGGCTGCGAGCTACAAGTGGGCAGCAGAGAGCTACAGGCGGGGGTAGGGCAGCAAGCTATGAGGGGGGACGGGGGAGCTACAGGAGGGCGGCAGCAAGCTACCGGCACACGGATTCATGTGTAGGGCTACTAGCATAATCCTATCTAATAAAACAAGAATATGCTAATTGACCCTCATGCTGTTGCAAAGATGGCGGCGCTCACAGCCAATAAGGAGGGAATATGCTCATTGACTGCCCCCGCCCTCAAGATGGCGGCACCCACAGTCACAAGATGTCGGTGCCCAGTCCACTCAGCCTCATGGGGGCGGCAGGCGCATGGCAAGCCAGGCCCGCCCTGCACGCCTGCCTCTGGACTCCCCCAGTCCCCTCAGCCCCCCTGCCATACAGGGCTGGCCCTAGGCGCAGGCAAGCCTTGGATGATGACTGCCCAGCCGCCCAGGGCCGTCCGAGGCTCAGGTAACCAGGGGCAGCCGAGGCTTTCGTTGCCGGCAGTGGCAGCAGCGGAGGTGTGATGGGGGCGTCGCCTTCCCCTGATCACTGGGTCGCCTCCCACCCCTGAGGACTCCTGGACTGTGAGAGGGGGCAGGCTGGGCTGAGGTACCCCTCCCTCCAAGGCATGAATTTTCATGTACTGAGCCTCTAGTACAGCATTTCTCAACCTGTGGGTCGCGACCCCTTTGGCGGTCAAACGACTCTTCACAGGGGTCGCCTAAGACCATCCTGCATATCAGATATTTACATTATGATTCATAACGGTAGCAACATTACAGTTATGAAGTAGCAATGAAAATAATTTTACGGTTGGGTCACAACATGAGGAACTGTATTTAAAGGGCCAGAAGGTTGAGAACCACTGCAATGTTCTGGGATATTGATTTCACATGAAGTGAAGTCAATAGATACTTACATTGTTTAGCAAGTTAATACACACACTACATAGAAAGCCTTACATCTCAATCTAATGTATAATTTTACATGGTTTTCAAAGTTTTCTTATTGGATTTAACAATTTGATCATATACGTTTATTTTTGAAGTTTTCTGGTTGAAATAAGAATTGTCAAGTTTTGTTTCTTACCTTACAATTTTTTAATCCAACATTTGACTTACACAAAAGTTAAATGTATGTGCATTGTTAACATACTACCTTTAAAAATGTTTCTTGTGACCAATCTGAAAATTTTAGCTGTCTGTAGTTAGTCTGTTGGTGCTTGGGAAATGCTGAAACATTAAAAAAAGATGTGAACATATTTTTATTACATCTTTGTCTTGGAAAATGGTGTTTTTTAAGATGTATGAAACCCACTTGTTAGATTTATTAGTCTGAAATAATGAATGAGATAATATTGTACAGGTAAATTAGTGTGTTCTAGTTAAGCTTGTTTTTCTAATGTACATTTTTTTTTCTTAATAGATTGTAATGAGACGAAATGGTGAATACAGGGGAACGATAAATGTTTCTCATATAGTTGTAAAATGGTTCATTATGATTAAACTAGGGGCGTAGTGCACGAATTCGTGAACCTTGAAAGGAACTGTGGGCCGCGAGGCCGTGGTAAGCACAGGGGCGGTTCTCGGCCCATCTTCTGCAACCCCGCCCGGCTCTTCCTGCCAAGGCCCCGGTCTCCAATATGCAGGCAGCCCCTCTCCTGCCACTGCTGCTCCCATGCGCTGACAGCGCCGGCCCTGCTCTCACCTGCTGACAGCACGGAGTTATTGGGGCTGGCGCCAGTAGTGGGTGCGAGCAGGCTGGCGCTGTCAGCAGGTGTAAGCAGAGCTGGTGCCATCAGCGGGTGCGAGCAGTGGCTGCTGCCCTGATTGCCCCTTAGGAGCAGGGGGAGGTGGAGAAGCCCTCAGGGGCGATCAGGGCCGGCAGCCGCTGCTTCCACCCGCTGATGGTGCCGAGTGATTGGGACCATCCCCAGGCACCAGCAGCCTGTGTGATCAGCAGCTCTGCCTCCTGCTGCGGGACCAGCACTAGCAGTGGGTGCAAATGCCCAGCTGGACCGTGGCGTGTGGGAACAAAGAAATTTCAGTAACCACCAGTGGCTCTCCCCAATGACAGCGACTGGCACCCCGCCTTGGTCTGGGGCACCCGCTCACTTGCTCCACTATCCCGCCACGGCCAATGTCCGCCATGTTCTCCACATGTCCCCTGGCGGTCAGCGCACATATAGTGACCGATTGGTTGGTTGTTCCACCATTCAGTCTATTTGCATATTAGCCTTTTATTATATAGGATAATCAGTTTAGTGCTTAACATTATTTAGGAATTTTCTTTATAGTTCAGTGAAAACTGGTAAAAATTTTCTACCTCTGGTGTTTATTATCTCTGTTTGGTTGTGACTTTGAAAGGCATAGTTGAACATCTATATATATAAAAGCCCAGCGACCAGAATGGTGGAACGACTGGAACAACTGGTCGCTATGACGCGCACTGTGGTGGCCAACTGGCCTGATCTGGGCCCTGATCAGCCCTCCCCCAACCTTCTGCGGCCCCTCCCCCTGCTGGCGCCTCCCCTAGCCCGATGGGGTTGGGGCTGGCCAGCCAACCTCCTGGGGTCCCTCCCCCCAAGCCTGCCAGTCCTCTGATAGGCCTTGATTGCTAGCCAGGCCAAGGGACCCCACCCATGCATGAATTCATGCACAGGACCTCTAGTTATTAACATAAATGAAAAGTTAGCAACATCAGCCTAGAATTTCATTTTAAATCACAATTTGGTTTGTGTTAGTTACAGTTTGGAAACCATTTTGTAATAAGGTTTGAATTGGAGTCATTTGTTAGAAAGAATCCTTAAGTGGGCTTTTGGAATTTGATTCTTCATTTTCCATCTTTCACTCAAACCTTTAATCTGGGTACTATTATGTTTTTAGGTCTCCCATGGGCACTCCGTAATCTCCTGCTTTTTTGAGCTCTTTTTTTTTTTTTTTTTTTTTGGATTTGAAGAAATTTAGTGTTGAAAGCAGAAGAGGGCCGTAGCTTTAGAGTGTGAATTGCACCCTTGAAACAGTTTGGAGATTTAAGTGAAATCTGAAGAAGGAGATTTCTATGAGGTGCTCTTATTCCAATAACATAGTTGTAAATGAATTTAGTAATCAACATTTGGAACATAGTACACTAGGGTACAGTTTTAATTCTGGGTTATTAAAGTGATTAAAAAAAATTGCACGAGATACAGGACCTCTTATCAAGGATGTGATTTGACCCACAGCACTCAGGTGGAGCCAGACTCATTGTTGGCTTCGTGACAGTGGCCTTGTCTTTCAGGGATAAAGTTATTAATGAGATTTACAGAGATGGATGTAAGTTTAAAATGGGATACAACATTTCATTGTTCAATGAGAAGTAAAGCCTCAAAGCAGTCCAAAATGGTTTATTCTCTGTTTTAGTAGGTAAGCTTACATAGCAAGCCAGATTCCTAGAAGGTTATAATTGCTTTGGTAAAAATAGAAATAAAATAAAGGTAGTTTTAAGACCTGTGTTTTACAGCACTTAAACTTGAGGCACCCATTCACTATAGGTCACTAAAAGATACTTCATCTAGCTGAACTGCCTTCCTGAGCTAGTGCTTGGAATTTTCTGTTTTTAGGATTTTCTTTTTGTTTTTAATCCTTAGTATACTAGGGAAAATAGTCATCAGTTATCATTTGGGGCCAATAATCCATATTTACTGGTTTTAAAAATATTTTTAAGTCAGTTTACATATAATTTTTTCAGAAGTAAAAATGAAAGAATGGCATTAGTCAACATTATGAGATACCTTGATAAGCATTTAAACATAGCAAATCCAACTTTTTTTTAAATAAATATATTTTTATTTATTTCAGAGAGGAAGAGAGAGATAGAAACATCAATTTTGAGAGTGAATCATTGATTGGCTGCCTCCTGCACTGCACGTTGGACTGAGCCCGCAATCCAGGCATGTGCCCTGAGCGGAAATTGAACCCAGGACCCTTTGGTCCGCAGGCTGACGCTCTACCCACTGAGCGAAACTGGCTAGGGCATCCAACTTTATATTACACACTTTCTTGGTTTTGATAATAAATATACCTAAAATGAGTATAGTTCCCTAAATATTTCTGTTCATCAGCTATTATACTTAAACCCAAAACATCATATAAATACTCATATCAAATTTAAAATGCATTTCTAATTTTAGTTTATTTCTTCTGGTTCATTTGGCATATGAATTATCAGGATGTAATACTTTAAGAATATTTGGAACTGTTGGTGGCTTCTAATTTATTGAACAAAGCATAGTCCTTTTTGTGCTATAATTACACCATTTAAAAAAATTGCACTATTTTCATATTTAACCAATTGGGTTGACTAATCCACTGAATTTTTTGCATTTTTTCATCTGTTTCTTTCTAGTCATCTTTGTATACACATCTACCTGTGGCATTTGGCCACTTATTAACTGAATTGAGTATATTTTGGTGTGCAGACATAAAAGATGAAACAATACTGTTATGTGTCCTTATAGAAAAACAAGAATGGTCCAGCTGCTTATTGCAGGATTTTGTCCCAGTTGAATGATTAACTGGGTGAGAATACTAAATTTCCTTTTTCTCCTTAGAAATGTATTGTTTGGGAATATTGATTTAGGATATTGTCCTTTAAAGACTTCATAGTCTGAGATTCTGCTTATGAGATAAATTCATATTGATCATTAGAATCTGGAGTGCTGTTGGCTCTTGGCACCAGTCTGATATCTATACTAATAAAAGGGTAATATGCTAATTAGACCGGGAGACCTTCCGGACAAAGCCATAGTGGCAAAGCTGAGGCAGAGGTGGTTAGGGGCGATCAGGCCAGGAGGGGAGGGCAGTTGGGGGCAAGCAGGCCGGCAGAGGGGGCCATTTGGGGTGAGCAGGCTGGAGGGGGGCAGTTGTGGGTGAGCAGGCTGCCAAGGGGGGGAAGTTGGTGGTGAGAAGGCCATGGGGGGCAGTTGGGGGCAAGCAGGCCAGCAGGCAGAGTGGTTAGGGGCGATCAAGCAGGCAGGCAGGTGAGCGGTTAGGAGCCAGCGGTCCCGGATTGCCAGAGGGATGTCCGACTGCCGGTTTAGGTACGCAGTCGGACATCCCTCGAGGGGTTCCAGATTGGAGAGGGTGCAGGTCGGGCTGAGGGACACCACTCCTCCTGCCTCTCCTCCCCCCTTCACGAATTTCGTGCACTGGGCTTCTAGTCTCTAATAATTGTGAAAGTCTTGCCTCTGTAAAGTTTTTTCTCTTTGTAATTATAGGTTGAAAATAATAATTATGAATTCTTAACAGTTCAGCAATATCCAAAAGCAGACTAAAAATGGTGTTTCTAGTCTTTATTTTCCTGAAAGACTATACAATAAACTAGAGGGTGATACAGTAGTAATGATATATTTCATTGTTATATCCTTCCAAGTAATACCATCATTTTTCTGTTTCCTTTATATTTTTAAAAAATCATAGTTGGGAATAATTGAATGATGGTGAAATAGCAAATTGTTTCAAGATAGAAGAAAAATATCACTAGATTCCACCTTAGATATATAAAAGGTGCCACAGGATTCATATACTAATTTCAAGATAGAGTAATTTTCTATTAAAATGTTCTTATTTTTTTGGAAGACCAATGAGAAAGGATAAAAGTCATAAAGTAGTTAGATTTGCTCATTAAAGAAATGCAAAAGCTAAAATTGAGTCCCTTGGAGCCTAATTGGTACAAAGGCTTTTTTTTTCTTTTCTTTTTTTAAAGCTTTTTTTCTAATGGTGTACATTAAAGTTGATCATAAGGTTTTGGCTTACTCATTTACAGATTCGATTTTACATTGCTTCCAAAATCACTTAGATTATCTTGAGAGAAGCTTCAAGCTTTTCAAAACTGTTTATGTATCAATAGTTTGCATTTATCTCACAGATAGCTGTTAACACGTACTGATAGATTTCTCTGGCCACCTCTGTAAAGAGTAACCTTTAGTTTAGTCTTCTCTTCTCAGCACAACCCCCCCCCCCCCTTTTTCCATGTATTGAAAATACATTTAAAAAGCTGCTGTATTGCCCTAGCTGGTTTGGCTCAGTAGAAAGAGTGTCAGCCCACAGACTGAAGGGTCCCGGCTCCTATTCAGATCAAGGGCATGTACCTTGGTTGCAGGCTTGTTCCCCGAGCCCTGGGTGCGTGTGGGAGACCAGTGGATGTATCTCACATCAATGTGCTGTTTCTCTCCCTTCCACTCTCTTGCAAAATCAATGGGAAAATAATCCTTGGGTGAGAATTAGCAAGATAAAAATAAAAAGCTTCTGTATCATCTCCATATATAAAAGCCTAAGCAACCAAATGACTGGTGGACCAGTCGCTATGATGCACACTGACCACCAGGGGACAGACACTCAATGCAAGAGCGGCCTGCCCTCTGGTGGTCAGTGCTCTCCCACAGCCAACCTCCTGTGGCCCCACCTGACCAGGCCGAGGGACCGTACCTGTGCATGAATTCGTGCACCGGAACTCTAGTAAGACATAACTATAATCCCTAATGGAAACTTTTAAAATGTATAATGTTAAAAAATATCTTATAATTACAGATATAGAATATATATACTTTTTTTAGATAGGTGTTGTAAGATACTTATGTACTCTGCTAGATGTATTAATATGTGTAATATTTTGTTCAGCTAACCATTTAGTACATGTGATCTAGGTTCCTCAGCAAGGGATCTAAATGTCATATTCTTGAAGGAATTTTAAAGTAGGGTTTATAACCTTTTTTTTTCTTTTAATGTTTTTATTGATTTTTTTTTTTTTTTAAGAGAGAGGAAGGGAGATGGATAGAGAAATAGAAACATCAATGCCCGCAACCCAGGCATGTGCGCTGACTGGGAATCGAATTGATGACCTCTTGATTTCTGGGTTGATGCTCAACCGCTGAGCCGCACAGGCTATTCTTAATTTTTCACTTCTGAAAAGAATTCTTAATTTGAGCATCTTATAAATACTGTCATCAGATTTACAATACACCTCTAATAAGTTCAAGCTTATCCTTCTGTTACTTGAACCATCAAAATGCAATGTTTGAAGATGAAGAATGGTAACAGAAACTGTTGTTTTACACTGTGTAAAACTACCTTGTAAGAAGCATTTAATATTTGTTTAGTAAACCCTCATGAATTTGAATTTGATTTTCAAGGACCTAAATTGCCCAAAAAAAGTTGTTTTATTTTCCAGCAGTAAAATGTAGGTTTACATAAGTCTTATTAAACTGTTTATTACACCAATTTCAATACAATAGTATTTTTGATTCTTAAGTTTAAAGGGACTTGGCATTTAGAATAAGTTATTATTTAAAATATTGGAAACTTTTTAGGATCAATGGTTGAGGGCATTTTTTTTTTCCTTTTCAGGTATATTCAAGAGCAAATGACCAAGAACCTTGTGGATGGTGGTTAGCTAAAGTTCGAATGATGAAAGGAGAAGTAAGTAATGTTAACTCTTGGTTCCTATAAATGTTACTCCAACTCTATTTTGTTTTTAAAAGCCTACTTTAGAAATAATTGGTCACACATTTCATATATTCATCACCATTAATTTCTATTTGTGTTCTGAATTTGCACATACCAAGGCTGCTCTCCAGAGATACACCCTAAGCATGTGAGGACTACCAAAGTTCTTGCTTGTGAAAACCTATAATCTACTTTAGGCAAATCAATTTGATGTAACTAAGCTGTTCTTTGCATTTGTGCCACAAGGGGGAGGGTCTTCTATTTAAACTGAGCAAGGTAATTAGAACTTCATTTAAAGCTTATTACTTTTGTTCAGATGGGATTTTTAAAGTATTTTGATGTCTTTTAGTTTTATGTCATTGAATATGCTGCTTGTGATGCCACTTACAATGAAATAGTCACATTTGAACGACTTCGGCCTGTCAATCAAAATAAAACTGTCAAAAAAAATACCTTCTTTAAATGCACAGTGGATGTTCCCGAAGATTTGAGAGAGGCGTGAGTAATTTTATTTGCTATTATTTTGTGAATTAGGAATTTTTAAGTGCTACAAAATTTTTTTTCCCCCCAAATACCCAATAAAAAACTTCTGATAGAATATCTTATTAATGAACAAAAGTTTTAATGGGTGGTGTTAAAATGAGATACTGGGTTTTGTATTATACTTGCCTCTAAATTTAATCTGTTATTTAGGTCTTACACATGAATTAATTTCTCCATAGGTGTGCTAATGAAAATGCACATAAAGATTTTAAGAAAGCAGTAGGAGCATGCAGGATTTTTTACCATCCAGAAACCACACAGCTAATGATACTGGTAAGATAACTCCATAGTTTAGGTAGTTAATAGATATTGCAGAAATTTTGTAATTAAATGTTCAAAAAAAATAAAAGCTAACTTAGTGTATAGTGAATTTGTTAATACAGTGCGGGAGAAAAAATTTTTGTAGTTATAAAATGTTAAATTTTTATCTTCTGAAGGAGGAAAAGTTTTCATGTGATATTCTTAACATCATGCAATTAATTCTTAATGTGTGGTGTGTTGGAACCTCTCACCCCCCATCATAATATGAATAGCAGAATTAAATAGCATGGGAATTCAGGAAGGAAAGTAAGGTTACTTCTGGGAAGAGGGGTGTATGTTAGGTGAGGAGAGAAGTGTAGTTGATGAGAATCATGGAAGGCTTTATTATGACGGTCCTGTTTGTATTATCTTGAAAAAATGGTTGTTTTGAGTGATTAACTTGTTTGTTTATAGTCTGCCAGTGAAGCAACTGTGAAGAGAGTAAATATTTTAAGTGACATGCATTTGCGAAGTATTCGTACGAAGTTGATGCTTATGTCCAGAAATGAAGAGGCCACTAAGCATTTAGAAGTAAGTGAGTTTACTCATAAAAGGTATTTTGTGTGTCCCGGTTTTATTAGTATATACAAGCTCCCTGGCTCAGAATTACTTACTTTACTGTTAGGTAAGGTAACTTGGGACCTATTTTGTGGCTAATACCTGGAGTCATTGTGTCCTTGAAGAATTGCTGTGTATTGCTAATTCTTCTTTACTCTGTTCTTAACTTTTTATTTATTTATTTTTTTACTTCCCTGTCAGTCACAACACACTTTCATTAGTAACTAGATTATTATAACAACTAGAGCTGCGGTTCTCAACCTGTGGGTCACGACCCCTTTGGGGGTTGAACGATCCTTTCACAGGGGTCACCTAACACCATCACATATATAATTACATATTGTTTTTGTGATTAATCACTATGCTCTAATTATGTTCAATTTGTAACAGTGAAATTGGGGGTCACCACAACATGAGGAACTGTATTAAAGGGTTGCAGCATTAGGAAGGTTGAGAACCACTGCATTAGTCGGACATCCTTAGCACTGCTGCAGAGGTGGGAGAGGCTCCCAAGGTGGGAGAGGCTCCTGCCACTGCCGCTGCGCTCGCCAGCCATGAGCCTGGCTTAGGAGGCTTTTGGCTAAGTGGCACTCCCCCTGTGGGAGTGCACTGACCACTAGGGGGCAGCTCCCGTGTTGAGCGTCTGCCCTCTGGTGGTCAGTGCGCGTCATAGCAACCTGTTGTTCTGCTGTTTGGTCGATTTACATATTAGCCTTTTATTATACAGGATAGGATTCTTGTGTAAGAGAAGAGTAGGACACATAGCATATAATTTTTAAAAGAACCTATTGTTGCTTTTCTATCCTATCCTAAAATACTATTGTTCATCACTGGGGGACTTGCAAATACACACTGTCTAGAGCAGGGGTGGGCAAACTTTTTGACTCGAGGGCCACAATGGGTTCTTAAACTGGACCGGAGGGCCGGAACAAAAGCATGGATGGAGTGTTTGTGTGAACTAATATAAATTCAAAGTAAACATCATTACATAAAAGGGTACGGTCTTTTTTTTTTTTTTTTTTTAGTTTTATTCATTTCAAGCGGGCCGTAGTTTGCCCACGGCTGGTCTAGAGAAATTGAGACAACTTTGTTTATCTTTAAGACAACTTTGAATACCCTTACAAATTTGAAAGTTACAAATATAATATGGGGATGAGTTTTGAAACATAAATCATCTGAATTGGAGAACTGCTTGTATCAGTTATTCTGGGAAATTGTTTTAGAATTACTCTTTTCTGTGGCCATGACTAATAGACTTATCAAACCATTTTTTCCCCTTCCATTATGTGACCCAAATGAGTTTCCTTTATTCCTTTTTTCTTTTTTTTTTTAATTCAAATTGTAATGTTAACATAACATAAAATTTACCATCTTAACTATTTTAAGTGCAGTTCAGTAGTGTTAGGTATATTCAGATTGTTGATCGATCCCCATGACTTTTTCATCTTGCATAAATGAAACTATGTACCCATTAAACAGCTTCCCTTTCCCCCTTCCCTTTCAGCCCCTTGCAATCTCCATTCTGCTTTCTGTTTCTATACGTTTGACTACTCTAGATACCACATATAAATGGAATCATACAGCATTAGTCTTTTTGTGACTTGTTTATTTCACTAAGCACAATGCCTTTGATGTTTATCCACATTGTAGCATGCCACCATTCTCTTTTTAAGACTGAATAATTTGCGTTGTATGAATAGATCACATTTTGTTCATCCATTCATCAGTCTGCATATTTAGTTTGCTTCCAGTTCTTGACTCTTGTGAATAATGCTGTGAACATGGCTTTATAGAAAACCATTTGTATTTTTTATCTTTTGTAATAAATTCTAATTTACCTCTTTTACTAGTGTACAAAACAACTTGCAGCAGCTTTTCATGAGGAATTTGTTGTGAGAGAAGATTTGATGGGCCTGGCAATAGGAACACATGGTAGTAACATACAGCAAGCTAGGAAGGTTCCTGGAGTTACAGCTATTGAACTAGATGAAGATACTGGAACATTTAGAATCTATGGAGAGGTAAGCTGTTTTCTGTCCCTTACCTAGGATAACTGCTAAAACATTGATCACATTTATTTGGAATTTCAGCTTCCCAGTGAAAACACTTTAAAATCATTCAGACTAATAAGCATACATATGTGTGTGAATTGAAGATGATACTGTATTATATGGAGCAATGAAAGATTTTTGAGTAATGTGTACTATTTTCAGAAGTTTCTTAACCATAAGCTGCTTCTGGGTTTAACTCAGTTTTCTGTGCATTACAAATAATTTATTCAGATGTTTTTTGCATTCTTATTATGTGTTGGGCACGGGCAGTTGTAAATAACATAATAAAACAGCTTTGGTAGAACTTGAATTTAGATAATATTTTGTAACTAAAAATGAAATTTGTGTGGATAGGAAAATCTGAGAAATACATAATTCAAGTTTTTAATTGAGACCATCTTTCACATTAAAATATATGGATAAGGTGTTTTTTGGGGTGATAATTTCAAGTCTTAGCTTTTCATAAATCTGACTAGAGACCTAATTTTTATTCCTGAAGCCTTTAGACATGGGCATTATAACAGAGTAATTAAGATGAAAGGCTTTGGAGTCATAGTGGCTGAATTAGAATTCTATGTTTACCCCTTTGAGTGGGTTTGGAGAATGTTACTTAATCTCCCTGTATAATTTTCTTCATTGTAAATGAGAAGTGTAATAGTGCTTATTGTATAACCTATGCAGATTAAATACATTTTTTAAATTGTTATTGTATGTGGTGTATTACATGAGTACACAATACAATTGATCTAAGGTTATTAAAGAACAAGCAGTAAAAGTGGAAGTTAATGTTACTGAGAACTGTGAATTCCTCTTCCCCCCTCTTCCATCTTTCAGTCTTTTAAAATTGTACCCAGGAGAAATTAGGAATTTAATGATGTTACTGATAGGTACTTTTTTCTAATGCATCTCTACAAAACCAGCTTAGTAAATCATTGTGAGAATTGGAAAAAAAAAATGTAGACAGTATAGACAATGTGAACAATTTATTTTTAATATTCCCCTGGAGATATTTAGCATGGGAAAATGTACCAAATAAATATATTTTCTTGGGTTTAAATTTGGTAAACATAAGTTAATTTCTTGCTAATTTTTTCAGAAGCTTACTAGTAAAAGGGACCTTAGAGATGACTAACCTGTTTTTGTTCTAATGGTATTTTTTTCCTAGCCTTTTATTTACTGCTTTTAAAAAAAAGGTACTTAATGATTTATTTGACCTGAAACGTCACTCTAGTAGGCTGAGCTTGTTACTAGAATGTCATTCAGATTTTGCTCATTTCTCATATTTTTGTTTTGGACTGTGGGGTTTATTCAGGGTTTATTTCATGTTTGTTTCTCTTTCCCTTCCTACTCTCCCAGAGTGCTGATGCTGTAAAAAAGGCTAGAGGTTTCTTGGAATTTGTGGAGGATTTTATTCAGGTTCCTAGGAATCTTGTTGGTAGGTATTCTACATGTTAAAGAAAAATGTTATTTAATTATAGTGACTTAATTGAAAATTAGTCTTGTCTGATATTTTACTTAGAGTTAAGTATTTTGATAACCATACTTATTTTCATTATTTCAGTAATAACATTGTATGCGATTTGTATTTGTTGTGATCAAAAGTAAAGATATGTTCTGTACAGGGTAACCCACTAATAAGACCCATGGCTTTTATAACAGTTTGCCATTACAATTTTTCTTAAGCCAATTTAGTCCTTGGGCTCTTTCTTACTATTTTTATTCACTTAATGTCTTTTTATTATTCATGTTTATCAAAATTGTAAGTACTTTTTGAAAATGTATGATAAATTTTTTTGTTTCTTTAGTGCAAAAGAGAAAGTAAGAGTGAATTTACAATATGGTAATAAATAGTAAAATTTTACACAATAGACCCTGAATAAATAATGATTGGTTTTTGCAAAGGTATATGGGCAGGAGAGGTTGATGGTGATGATGATATGATAGGAGGTTTCGCTGTTAAGTGTTGGATGACATTAATGAAAACTATTGTGCCCATGGGTTATAAGTTGTGACAAATTTTGAAGCTGGAGTTAAGTGAGCATTGTAGCTTGGAGTGAGTTGTTGAATAGCTTTGTTATTAATATCCTGTAGATCTGTGCTGTCTGTCCTTTTAAATGCTAATTGAGACAAATGGGAAAGCTTTTGTCACATGTTAAATACTCATGGATTATCATAGAAGTTTAATATAAAAAAAAATTACCATAAGCTAGTGAAATTTACTAATTTACTAGGAGAGATGAATTTTCGTCACCTATCGAATTTTTTACCTTGTTGAAATAGAGCTGTTTGGGCTCCATTTTATAATTAGGCCTATTCAGCCTTTAAGAAATGATTTTTTTTTCTTTTTTTGCTATCAGTGTTTTATTTGTCAAAATCTATAAAACAAACACTGGGGAAAAAATTAAAAAACAAAACAAAAAAAACTCCCACTAGATAAAGATGTTTTTCTAAGGCCTATGACAACTAGAATACTCCGGTACAAGAATCTATATACAACACAAGAATTTGGATTTTGTTGCTACTCAGCTACTATATAAAAAGCTTTTCAATTTTGCCTGAACATTTGGATAGTTATGACATACTGCCAATTAAGCAAACTACTTTATCTGTTCTTGGAAATCACTCTCCTCTGTAGAATAATTTTAGTATTATGATACGAAGTGTTTATTGTCAAATGAAATCACTGTAGACAAGAAAGCTGCTTTTGAAAATGATCCCCATTTTGTTTAAATTCTACTCAGTTATTGACATCTATCAGTGCTAACATTGGTTTGCTGCTTTACAGAATGTAATTTAACTTTAGGTTTCTTTACCTGTAAAAGTGATTTGAGGTATGTACTAGAGAATCAGGGTTCTTTTCCAACTCAACAATTCTATAGAAGATAGCCTTGATCTTAGAGAGTTTGTGGTAGTGTTAATTTTGAGTAAAAAGTCCAGATATTTCAGAAGTGAGGAAATGGGATATATTTGTAGTTTTCTGATTCTTTATTTATTTTGTGCAACAATGTCTGTGCCTGTCATGTCTCTTTTTTCCTCTACCTGTCTTGGTTGGCTTTGATTTGGGTTATTTGTGTACTCTTTAGGAAATATACATTAGCAGCAACTATTATACGTTGGTGAAATTTTCAGAAGAAGTATAAAGATTTCAATTGGTTATTGTGTATAATAATACTACATTTTCCTCCAAAATGTTTTATGGGTGAAGCAGACTTTTGAAAAGTAATACATTCTTAGTCCAAGTGAAAGAGGAAAAGAGGACTGAGGAGTAAAAGGGAATGAGGACTACTTGGTGGGTAAGTTCCAGAGAGGATTCCTTTACACATTCAGGTTCCCAAGAATTCTAGAACTTGACCATTCCCACCCCTTCCAAATCTAAAGAAAAAGTACTATGTGAACATTGACTTGAAAATGAATCGAAATCTTTATCCTCCTAGAAGCCTTCCCTTAATCACTTCTCTACTCTGTCCCTTCAGCATTGTTGCTCAATACTCAATTTATACTACAGGTCTGCTTCAGTTTATCAGTATGCTTTGGAATTTAAACTATGGAAATGATCAGTTAAAATTTTGACGGTCTCTGATGGGACTAAATAAAACTTGCAGGTAGGTCCTTGCCACGGACCACAGAAGGGTGATGGATGTTCAACTCACCACTGATATAGTTCACAAGAAGAAAGGGGCACTAAGATTGGGGTGGGAGGGTTATGACATATCATCCTGACTTTCGTTATTTCGAAAAGATATTTGCTTATTTTTAGCAGGGTCAAGGATGGAGTTGCTGCTTGAGCTTCACTGTGTTAAAAATGAAGGTTGCTTTTATATGCTGCTGCTAGAGCTAAGAGAAGACATGTGAATTCCCTGACCTACTCTTATTTTTTTGCCTGTTCAATCACTGTTGCTTTTAAATTTAGGGTTATTAGTGGGGAAGGAAGCTTGAGAATAGGGACAGAAAATCTATAATAGTGTCTGCTGTATGGGCTGGCTTACTGTTACCATTGTTCCCTTACTCATTCTTTAATGAAAACTTGTTCTCTCAAGCATGCAGTAGGAAAATTTTCATTTTCACCCCTTTCAACCAAAATTAATTTATTGTGGAAATAGATTGCTGACTTAGCAATAAAAAAATCATTGGGGATTTGGACTTAAATAACATGGACTTGTTTAATAACATATATGGTGTTGCTGTTAATTTTATAAGAGATACATCGTTTCATGTAGGGAAGGTTACCTGAAAATACTGTTCCCAGGTAACAGTCCGCAGTATTGGTTTGTTATTTTATGTGAATGTATGTTGTAACTAATAAGTTCCTAAGGGGAAGAGAAATCTTCATGCTTCTTTTTTAGGTTGTCCTTTAATTATTGGATACTTTAATTATTGGGTACTGCTGTTTGACACTTAGAGGTTAAGTATAGAGAAGGTAAATAATTTGGATTTAATGTCATTTTATAGTATTTTATATCTAGGAAGACAGCATACCAGACACATGTTGTATGTATCTGTATAGCTGTGAAGTACTTTTTAATAACTTACTGGTGTAAAATGTTATACTTGTTAAATGTTAACATTTAATTTCTACGAAGGGAATATTTTAAAAGTTACGTCTTCAAGTCACAGGTATCTTTTGAATAAATAGAAACTTGAAAATAAATTCAAGATTTAATTTAATTGTTTAAATAATTATATATAATGAATATAAACAAATTGATCGGACTAATGCTAAGATAAGTTGTGTTTTTTTTTGCCTCTGTATACAAGAAATGGGTTGGACTTGATATTTTAAAAATATAAAAATGATGTAGAACATCTTAAAAGTTTATTTAGACTTTGAGAATGTTTTCCATGTGAGCAGCATTGTCAACCCAGTTAATGATAGCCTGCTGGAGAGAAGGAAATTTGAGACCGACAATAAAACTTCTCAGTAGTCTTTAGGGGTGAGTTAATGAGAGTACAAAGATAGAGCATAGCTTGGTTTTTATAATTTGATAGCAAGTTATAAATTATTTGAAAGGGTTAGCAGTATTGGTTTTTTACTTACCATTACATTTGTTTTCTTTTATTAAAGGAAAAGTAATTGGGAAAAATGGCAAAGTTATTCAAGAAATAGTGGACAAGTCTGGTGTGGTTCGGGTGAGAATTGAAGGAGACAATGAAAATAAACTACCTAGAGAAGATGTGAGTATTTAAAATGTAATTTAATTGGCCTGGGGGTTTTTTTGTGTTGTGTGTGTGTGTGTGTTTCTTTTCATATTCTTTTCTTAGCTGACTTCATGTTATTTTGTATTTTGGAAATTTATGAAATTATATCTAGTGAGCTACTTACACTCTAGTGCAATGGACTTTTCTTTTAAAAAGTTTTGTTCCTTCTAATATTTCTTTTAACAAGTCTAGTTTTCATCATGGGCCCTGGGTTCTTAGTTGGTTTCTCAGTACTTGAGTAAAATGCCAATTTTTTAATAAAAGCCTTCAATTTGATCATGTTAACAGTCCCTTTTACACTTAGAATGTAAAGCTGTTCAATTTGATACTAAACAATACAGTCTTTTATGAAGGAATTCTTGACAACATTCTCCCTAGCATTTTTATAGAATCTGAAAGCACTATTTCTTAATTGAAATCTTCAAGGTTTTCTGTTGCTATTTTGATACGAACTTTCTTTTCAGTCCTACTTCTCATATGTAGATATCTTGTCTACAATGCTGTTCTTTGCTTTCATATATCACTTTCAGGATTTCTTTATTTTGTGGCTTCAGTAATCAACTCTGTATAGTTGACTTAAACTTTGTATGTTTGAATATAAGGCAAGAATTTTCCTACAAATTATCTTCCAGTAATACACTCATACATAACTTCTTCAGTTTTGCACAATAGATAGCTGTTTGGAGAGTTTGTTAGCCTATTGGATAGAATCAGTCTCATAAAACAAAACAAAAAGCTGTAGACATTTAGCGTAAGTAAATAGCTTCACATTAAGGATGTTGTAACGATGCCTATCAAAGATAGTCACTTCCTTTATTCATTTTAATTAGTTAGAATGTGGAGGAAAATGAATGAGGAAAAACAAATGAATAGTGTTATACATATGAGTACTTGTGGCTCAGATTGATTTCATTTTGCACTGTTTTGAAAATTACTACAAATCTCAAGTAACTTTTACTTATTCTTAAGCAAACCCTCCTTCCTTTCTCACCATTTTTGCATGACTTTAAGGTGCTTTTGAGATAAGGAATAAAATTAATGTTTAATACTATTATGGGCACTTTCCCTCTTTATGCTTAATATATAAGATAATAAAGATCTATTGGCATACTACCACTATTTAAAATTAGTCTGAAGATCATGATGTTTACTGGCAAAGGCTATTTATTAAACAACTCAAGTATAAATTTCTTGGCTTGATACTACTATGTCATCTTCCCTTACCTTGATTTATCCCAATTGATTTTTAATATTTACCATCTTGTTGCAAGTGAATTCTAGGTTCTCCTTCAAATATAAAAATTTATACTTTTCAGTTTGTAGAATTGGTCAATTGTTCCATTTCTGTGCTAGGTTAAATTTAAATGCTTACAGAAGCCAAGAAAATCGTGTTAAATAATTAAGCAGGTTGAGATTTACAAGATAGGGGTGGGAGGGCACCAAGTATCTTTCTGTAAAAGAAACATGCTGCTCAGTTTTAATTTGGTTGATGTGTGGGAATGCTGCATTGTGTTGCTAGATCTTCTGATATTTTTTAAGAGAAGCTGAAAATCTATAATACTATAAAGAATTTTTTCAATTTCCTAAACATTTTATGTTAAAATGAATCTGAAGTTTGGTAATGGTTTATTTCGGGCCACCATTCTACAGTTTAAGCCACCTAAATCCCCTGGGGAGTGTTTTATAACTTTCTCCAAAATCTTTGGTGACTCATCTCTGGTCTGAGATGACCTTTGTATTCGTAGTAATTATTGTTGGTATACTAGGGTATGTAATGATTTTCTTTTACATTTTCTGGCTTATCTTACATCTCCAAGCCAGGTAATAAACTCAAGAAATCAAATCTGAATATTCTCTCTCTCTCTCTCTCTCTCTCTCTCTCCCCTTCATTTTTCCCCTATCACAATGAATTTTATAGAGTAGGCACTTGATAAATGTTCAGTTAATTAAGTTTGTTTGTTTTTTAATTTAAGATTAAGAATTCCCACCTAACCAGTTTTGCTCAGTGGATAGGGTGTCGGCCCACACAGACTGAATGGTCCCGGGTTTGATTCCAGTCAGGGGCATGTACCTTGGTTGCGGGATTGATCATCCCCAGTGGGGGTTGTGCAGGAGGCCAGCAGATCAATGTTTCTCTCTCATCGATGTTTCCTAACTTTCGATCCCTCTCCCTTCCTCTTTGTAAAAATCAATAAAATATATTGGAAAAAAAAAGATTAAGAGTTCCCCAGTCCCGGTAGGGGCTTGTGCAGGAGGCAACCAATCCATGTGTCTCTCTGAAATGGATGTTTCTCTCTCTTCCTCTTCCCTCCCTTTTATCTCTCTCCCCCTCCTCCATCCCTTCCATTCTTTCTAGAAGTCAATGGGAAAAATATCCTTGGGTGAGGATTAAAAATACATAAATAAATAATTCAGCACTTAAATCGTTAAAAAGTCAGTTTGAAAATAAGCCATAGAGTAGTTTCTTATACTGAATCAAAAGTTCTTAAGCTACACTTAGTTCCATAAGGAACTATTCTATAAAATCAAGAAAATGGGAAGAGACACTGAAACACATTGGATCACTTTATTTAGGCTATACTCATTCTCCTTAGCCAATAGTATGCTAGAAGTGTATTTCTTTTTTTCCCTTCTTTTTAATATATTTTTATTGATTTCAGAGAGGAAAGGAGAGGGGGAGAGAGAAATATCAATGATGAGAATCATTGATTGGCTGCTTCCTGCATGCCCCCTACTGGGGATTGAGCCTGCAACCCAGGCATGTGCCCTTGAGTGGAATTGAACCTGGGACCCTTTGGTCTGCAGGCCGATGCTCTATCCATTGAGCCAAACCAGCCAGGGCTAGAAGTGTATTTCTTTAAAGAAAAAAAATCATCAATTAGTATCTTAATTCTCTTCTACTTTTTTAAAACCTTTCTCCTCTAAAATTCAACAAGGTAAACCACGTCTATGTTAATCTTTTGACTTGCTTTTAAACCTGTGACAAACTATATGCCCTTACCAATAATTCCTTATTTTACTTTGTGTAAATATTTATACTCTGTAGGTGATACTTATGTTAACAGTTGGGAAGCATTCCCTCCAACACAGACTTCGAAGGTTTCGTTATCTGAAGATGCTCAGTGTCACTAATTCTCAGAGTAATGCAAAATTAAAATCACAATGAGATAGCATCTCACACCTGTCAGAATGGCTATTATTAATAAATAAATGGGGTGGGGGATGGGGGATGGACCAGAAAATCTGATATCTAAAAAGTAATTTTTTAAATGCTAAGTTGTAGTGCAAATATGACAAATTTTTGAAAATCTCAATATTTCAAATTACATTGATATTTTTAGAAGTATATATTTTTAAGTCTTGAACTTTAATAGATATAAATTGCTATGTGTTTTAGAAAAGTTTTCCAAATTATATATTGGTATGTCAAATTTAGGCTAGAATTTTGTTAAAATATTAAATGCTTGAGGACGTTGTTTTCTTACAGGGGATGGTTCCATTTGTATTTGTTGGCACTAAAGAAAGCATCGGAAATGTGCAAGTCCTTTTAGAGTATCATATTGCTTATCTAAAGGTATGTATACTATTCACATTTATATCACTGTTGCTCCCCACTTTAAGCTTTATTAATTTGGTAATGTTTGTAGTAAATTTTAGATACTTATGTATTTTTAATTTAGGTTCAGTTATGCCATTTTTAGGAGAATTTATAAATAAAACATCTTTTGCCATAATAAAATCATTTGCCTCATGCACATTGTTTCTCTTTCCCTCTGAACTTTTGCATTTCTTTCCTTACTGTTATCACTTAATGTACCTACACATTCTGTACTGGAACTATTTTGTTTTTACTTGATGCTTTACATGCAAACAAGACACAAAATCAGCAGTGAAGATAGGCTTTCTTTGTAACTGGTATTATCTGAATCAGATGCCATTTGGTAATTCCTTAACCATTGTTTATAATGTAGTCTGTTTGAGTTCATAAATAGAGCAAGGGCTTTAGAAAAGAAATGCCACATTAAATTAATAAAAGTTGTATTTGTTATTTTTTACTATTCCTCTTTTATTCCTGCTATGATTCTCTTGTTTAGAGTATAGTAATATCCTCAACTGCTCTGTCTAGTTAGTATGCTTTCCTTTTAGTCATATCATTGCTGCTGTTTTAATATTTTGAAAGCACCCCTGATACTCTCATTCCATTCTTTTAAAAGCTTATCTTTATATAAGTCTCAATTCAATCTGGCATTCTAAGCCCATGTTTTACCTTTCAGTGCTCTACTAACTTTTATAAAGCCAAGAGCTTTGTTTAGATACCCTCCCTTCACATCCTGTAATGACCTCAATTTCTGAATTACCAAGCCTACTAGTTCATCCAGGTCACAACTCAGGTGTCATTATTTTGATAGGAAAGTAGGTTAATGGTACATCTCATTGATGCTACCTGAACCTCATTTAACAGAGTTTTAACTCATTCAGAGCTAAATCTGGTAACATTGTATAATTATTAGCTTTTTAATAAATGGGTCATTTAATGCTTATCAAACATCCCCTTGAAGGAGGAGAGTCCTGGTCTTTTTTTACATTGCATGCCTGTAGCACTTAGCATGACTGGCACACATGTTGGGCATCAGTAAATGTTTGGTGAATTGAAACAGCAAATGACTTTGCAGGTTGTGTTTACTAGGAACACAACTGTACTTGACCAAATGCCCACGATGCTTCTTTCATTAGTAGGGAGTATAGCTCTAGCTTTATTTAGACTTTAAGAAGACAAAAAGTTACAAATAAGATTTACCCTTTATTGTTTTGATTATAGGAAGTAGAACAACTAAGAATGGAACGCCTACAGATTGATGAACAGCTACGACAGATTGGTATGGGTTTCAGACCTTCTTCCACCAGAGGGCCTGAAAAAGAGAAAGGATATGCCACTGATGAAAGTACCGTCTCTTCTGTACAAGGTTCTAGGTCTTATAGTGGAAGAGGCAGAGGTCGTCGGGGCCCTAATTACACCTCCGGTTATGGTAAAAACTTTTCTTTTTTTTTACTAGTTCTAGTTTAGGTGCTCCAATACATTTTGCTTAATATTATTTAGTTAGTTTTTTACCTTATTTTCCCTTTGAGGGCAGTAGATAAGTTCTGAGGTATACGTCTTAGTAATAGTGATGGCACACTTTATGTTAATGACAATAAAAGCTATGCAATTATAGCTGTGTAATGAAATAAAACATGTTTTTGTTACGTTGATGGTTCATTATCATATTTATTATTAAATAGATATGAAACTTGTTTTCCAAATATTTCCCCTGTACAGTTGTATACATTTTCCAATAAAAGTCTAATAATGCTGGCTATACTACTAGGAATCATTTTTGCTTACCCTCTGGGGAAAGTAAAAAGGAGAAATATTCTAACCACTGTGCCAAAATTGCATATACTAGCTTTTAAAATACATTTATTGGCTCATTCAGCAGTTCTGTGAGTATTAATATCTCTGGAATTATTTTATGAAATACAGCATTTCACTAAAGTGAGGGCTTTAAAAATTAGAACCTAATTAACATTTTTGTAAAATGTATTTATTTTACTCTGAGGATGGGGCCTAACCCATATAGCAAGGGGCCAATGGATTGTGCTGGTCAGTAATTCTCTAATCCTAAATTCTCACTTATTCTTCTTCAGCTTTGTGGAGTTTTCCAATTTTCTACATTTGGACTTGGATCTTAGCAGTGACCTGGTTATTTTTTTCCTTTATTCTTTCCTTTCTCTTTACTTCTCTACTCCCCTATGCTCATTCTAACTGCCTTGAAAATACTATCTTATAATCCCTAAAATAAAAGGCATTTAGGGAAAATATGAATATATGAAAGCTTACAGTGTGCAGGTTACATATCCAAATTTCATGTCATGTTTGACTGAAGAATCATTTAATGTTGCCAGTTATGTTAAATTTGTATTATTTTTTATTGGTTGTAGAGTTGAAAGATTAATTTTCCCTTCCCTTTCATATCTTCGTTTTTTAACTTTTAAAGTTAACCCTATATTGAAACATGAAAAACAAATTCCAATAAAGTAAAACTATTTAGCATGTGAAGGGCTGAGAATTATGGACTTATTATATTCCTGAAAATACATTTAATACAAAAGAAAAGCAGTAATTAAATAGAAATTAAGTATATACTGAATGATTTCAGAGGTTTACAAATTAATAGTATAAATAATCACATTTGACTTTTTGGATGATGAGGATTATAGGCCTCTGTGGGAAGTCAAGTCAAATTATAAATGAGCGATCACTTTTTGGCAAAATGCTTTTGTTGAGAGTAGATAATAAATTTACCTGAGAAAGGTAGAGGAATGTCATTGGGACTGAAGAAAGCTCTGCCAATTGTTCAGTAGATGGCACTCTTACCTCTGAATCTTTACAGACGGTGTAACATTATATATTTTTTAAATAACCATGAAACTTGGGCTTGAGAGAAAGTCATTTGAATTTCGTTATAGATCTTGTCCACTTAATATCAGAAGGATTTTTTAAGGAGATAATACATAAACTGTATAAGAAACATTTTCTCTAGAACATCCCTGAAGTTGGTATGTCTTATAATGGATGATGTCTTATAACTTTCATTGGCAGTATTTAATGGCACACAAAAGTATGTCTTAGGATGAATGGGTGGCATGTGGATTTGATAAAATGTACTCTAACTATTAAGTTTAGCATACACAATCATTGAAAAGGGGTGATTTTAGAAAGGGAAAAATCTGATTTAAAATTCTGTTAAAAACCAGTCTTTTAATTTGTTGGAGTCATTAAAAATTGAATCACTTTTATGAGTTAATTTTAAAGCTTTTTAAAAAGTTTGTAAGTTCAGAAGTTCTTATACATTCCAAAGGTTTTCGTCACTATTCATGAAATGATAAATAAGTGTTTGGGAATTCAAGGAGAAAGGAAGTTGGTAGGCTCCTTCACTTGTTAAACTTCAATTTTATTTCCTATACTCAGTCCTTTTAACTTTTGTATCTGAAGAGCTCTTGTGTTTTGCTTTTATCATCAAATGACATTGGCATTTAAATGTAGGGAACTTATAGTTTAGTATGGAATCACTCTTATTTGGGAGTTTTAGCAAAGGAACTTCAAAATCATGCAGCAAGTTTACTCAACAGAAAATGGTTATGTTCATTGGTAGGCGTCTGGGAGCAGTTAAAGGTATGAGACAGAGCTGCACCCTTTACATTTATCATAGACCAACTGAGAAGTAGATCCAAAAGGGATAAAAATAGAAAACATTCGGCAACACTGCATGACTGGTATAAATGCTTCAAAGAAAATAAGAAGAGAGGTCTGTTTTCATTCAAATTGGTCTGAACCTAGAAATTGAACTGGGCTTTGAAAAAAATGTTTGTTTATATGATAAAAGGAAAAGGTGGAAGAGACACCCCAGAACTACCTAAGAATAGAAGTGGAAATGAGTGTGATAGTGATTGGGTTACATAAATCTAATATAATGATGATATTGTAAGGCATAGAGTATTTGTGGTATTTAAATTTTTAAAGGGTCATTATTAAAATAGGTCAGTGATGGCGAACCTTTTGAGCTTGGCGTGTCAGCATTTTGAAAAACCCTAACTTAACTCTGGTGCTGTGTCACATATAGAAATTTTTTTATATTTGCAACCATAGTAAAACCAAGATGTATATTTTTGATATTTATTTTATATATTTAAACGCCATTTAACAAATAAAAATCAACCAAAAAATTGAGTTCGCGTGTCACCTCTGACATGTGTGTCATAGGTTCGCCATCACTGAAAGAGGTCATTTGAAAGTCAGAAATGGTCTAAACTTTTAAAGTCAGGCTGAATTTTTGTCTCATGGATCTGTTGTTGATTTGAAGTTGTCTTTCCTCAGAATAACCCCCTTAAAATTTGTTCAGTAATTTCAGATACTGTATTCTAATTTAAGAAACTTGCTCATAAAACATAGCTGTTTTATGTACAGCCACTAAAAATACACTTCCAGTTTATAAGAGACCATTAGTTATCAGAAACATCCTGATTTCAGAGATATTAAAATGTGAAAAATGGTAAAATACACTACATAACTTTATTTTTCTAAATATAATTGAAGTTGCTTTTAAATATTGGATAGCAGTTATATTTACTATACTAATTTGATATTAAACCTAAAAATGGGCAAAATTTTAAAAATATTTTCCCATTTAGTGCATTTTTATATTTGTATATGTAATGTTTTATATGTTTTCTGTAATATTCTATTCTGTTGGCTGTAAAACAATTCAGGTTTTAATTATCTGAAGAGTAGATACTATATTGTTAGTATAATATTAACATTTTATTAAAAAATTTTGAAATCAGTGTTTTGATTTAGTGTTTTTGAAGCAGCCAAATAGCAGTTATTTAAACAATGGTTTGCAGGAAACTTTTAATTTTTTTTCATTCCTATAAAAAATTGGCTTATGTTCTCTTCTTTCCCAAGGTACAAACTCTGAGCTGTCTAACCCCTCTGAAACAGAATCTGAGCGTAAAGACGAGCTGAGTGATTGGTCATTGGCAGGAGAAGACGATCGAGAGAGCCGACATCAACGTGACAGTCGGAGACGCCCAGGAGGAAGAGGCCGAAGTGTCTCGGGGGGTCGAGGTCGTGGTGGACCACGTGGTGGCAAATCCTCCATCAGTTCTGGTAGTCTTTTATATACTATGTCAGCATCATTTTTTTGTAAACATTGTGACTTTATACAAATTAGTTTATTTTCTGGGGCCACTGATTTTTGGGAGTTTGTCTTGGTACTCACTGAAGAAAATAATACAACATAACAGTGTAAGGAAAAGCCCTGTAGAGTGTTTTATCAGTGAAGGTTAACTAGAATATTTGGGTCAGAAAAATGTGTTTATCCCTTCAATTTTGAGGGGCTTATGTAATTAGAGTGTTTTTTCTCTCTAAAATTTTTGAGTTTACGTATTTGTTGGCCACACAGACCCAGATAATTCATATGGTCAGAAAGATCTAAATTCCTTTGTGTACTTAATATTGAAAAGTAACTGAAAAGCATTTTTTGCTACACTGTGTACTACTTTGGGAACAGGAAAAAATTGTGTTTTCAACTTAAAATATTTTTTTTATTATTTCACTGTTTGAGGAATTGAGTTGTAAAGAGAAGTGTTTAGAAGACTGAGATTTGAGGTGTGCAGGCAACTTTTTACTCATGTGTTTTTGAAGATTTTAAATGCTATAACTTCAGTGGAGTTGTAGAGTTGCCAGAATGTTTTTGCTTAGCATAATAGGGCTGGGGGGAGAATTGTCAGGGATACCTGGACTAGATTATATCAGGGAAATAACCATAACGTATTGTAAACCACTTTAAGAAAACCACTCTTAATGTTATACAGTGCCCCATGAAAGTTTATATAGTATTTTAAATGTTATAAAACATATATAATTAAATATATATAAATATATATTATATATATAATTAAATATATACCAGGTGTGCTTACAAGTTAGAAAAAACTGGAACAAGTCACAAAATTTAGGAACTTTTTAAAAGGTACTCTCTAGTTCCAGTGAAACTCTTTAATCCCTAAAATTTAGTTTATAGGCTTTCAGATAAATAGTTTTTATATTTTAGTACATTGTTCACTATTACCAAGGTTTATAATATAATATGCTGAATTATAAATAAATGTACTTAGTGTTTATGATTAATGGATAAACTTAGTGTCTTTTGCAAAGATGCTAGCTTGCTAGCTGTTACCAATGGAAACTTAGAAATGAAAAGTCGTGATTAGGTGAATTTCTTCTATAATTTGATTGGTGGAGGCAATAAATGCACATAGGTAAGATGGGTATTTTTTTTCTTAAAAATTATATCTTAAAACTTTTCTTTTCCCACCTTCACCCCACCTTATCCCACCTTCACTTTTTGTTTCTAGAGATGGGAGTACTAGTCAACACTCATTTCCACATTTTGCTATAACCAGTTAGAATTTCAACTTTTGTAGTTGTTTTTTTCCTTTGTGTGTGTGTGTAGACTTGTTTTGATTGCTTCAGTTTATAGTAACTGATAAGTCGTGGAGTGCAGGTGTTGAGTATTATTTGGAAATAGTCCATTAATATTAGCAAAAAGAAGCAACAGTCACCTTTAGCTCAATAAAGGTGACAAAAGCTCTTTGTTCAAATTAATTCATATTAGCTGGATATTTATTTCTCCTTAATTTTATTTTTCTAACCTCTGGTCAGGTTTAGCTAGGAATGTGAATGTCAGAAATAGCATGTGTAATGTGCTATATATATCCTAACATTTTCAAAACAAGTCAAAGTGAAACAGTAGAAAGCTGAGGTGTCTCCTCATCTTTTGCTTTAATTTTTCATTGCCATTTCAAGTTTTTTCATCTTTACTACTTTCCAGGTAAAATAGTGATAAAGAAAACATTTGAAGACAGAATATATTTTTATTGGGGCAAAAATCAAGTTTCTTAATTATTAATTAATACAGCTTAATATAGATGAAAACATTCCTATTAACTGCAGCTCTCTTAAACAAATATTTCTTGCCTCTGACATGCATATAGTGCTCAAAGATCCAGACAGCAATCCATACAGCTTACTTGATAATACAGAATCAGATCAGACTGCAGACACTGATGCCAGCGAATCTCATCACAGTACTAACCGTCGTAGGCGGTCTCGTAGACGAAGGACTGATGAAGATGCTGTTCTGATGGATGGAATGACTGAATCTGATACAGCTTCAGTTAATGAAAATGGGCTAGGTATGTAAGCACTTAGGGAAAAGATATATATTGTATAATACTGTTAATGTATTATGCTTTTTTCACATAAACAAAAACCCAAAAATATGCAATTTGAAAATTGGATTTTTTAGTGCTTGCTTCAAACAAAGATAGCTTTGTATCTGTCTTAAATATCCAGTTTTCAGATTTGTATAGTCAAATTATTTGAAACTGAGAGGGTTTATTAAAGTGCCCTTTGATGCCATTGCATAACACAAATATACAAACTGCAAGGCACTTAATACTCTTATTGTACCTAAACCAAAATCGGGCTTTCAGCTTACCTCTTTAAAAATTATTATAAATAATACTAATGAAAATGGCATTAATTTGCAAAGGGCTAAACTGTCATTAACTTTGGTTAATAAATAAACTGTATTGGAGAGGAAAACTTTATCTCCCTGAATGATGGCATTTTAAAAATTAAATCATAAAGTTTGTTTAATTAAGAGTTAAAACCCTCTTAATTTCCAGATGATAATTCCATTTTGTAAATCTATTTGGAATGCCTAAAACTACGGAAGTTATTTTCCTGTCAGTAATTTATGTGTTTTTTCTTCCCTATTTAACTGAAAGTTTCTCTTTCCCTTTCCTTGAATCTTTGAAGGAACAAAGTTTTTGTCTTGTTTTGTTTTTATCAGAATAGTTCATGGTAAATTTTGCAATTACAGATGATAGTGAAAAAAAACCCCAGCGACGCAATCGTAGCCGCAGGCGTCGTTTCAGGGGTCAGGCAGAAGATAGACAGCCAGGTAACTTGAGTGGACCTGTTGACACCACCAGGTCATAAGCATGGAAAAAAAATGTCATGTGTCTGCTTTCTAAATAAATTATACTTACATATACACATGTGTGCATATACATTCAAGATGTGCATTGCATAAATTGTTTACTCAACTAATAAGACTACTACTCTTAAGAAAATGCATTCTTCCTTGACACCGTAAATGTTTAGTAACCTGTCTAATTGAACTAATATTACTCAAATTTTTTTCATGGAAATACTGTTGAGAAGGCCATTATTTTGTCCACTTGGCAGATTCTTCACACTTGAATTGGGGTCTGCCATCCCAGGGGACTATGTTGTTAGATTGTGATTGAGGTTGATTGGCAAAACTGGAGAGCTTTTGCATGGTGCCTGCTTACTCTATCTGCATTTAGCACCTCATTTTTGTGGGAATTTTATAATACCCACATTTAAAAAAAAAAAAGTACAAATGAGAAAAATACTTGAAAATGTTTTTTTTCTAATAAGAGGAATGCATGCTATGTTTTTGTTTATTGTAGTGTGATGTTTTTTCCCTACACCTACTAACTATTCAAATTAATAGTACTTACTTATTAGCTTTAGAATGTTAATTTTTAAGTAGTCATGTTTTTAGTAACTTGAAAGAAAACTTGTTGGTTGTGTCTATATTATTTTGAACATAATTCCATTTCCTGTGTAAGAGAATCACATGTATATTCACAAATAAACCCCTTTTAAGCTAATCAATTTTGCATTCTTTCCAGAGAAAATTCTTTCATGTGTTTTCCCCAACTAAGAAATGTAAATTCCATTATCTAGAATTTTAAGTTAGGTGGTTATAGAGATATTTGGGAAAACCCATTAAAGGCTATTAGTTCCCATTCTTGAAAAAAAACTCATGCTTTAAAGATACTTGTAAAACTAAAAGGAATTAAATATTGTCAAATATAGAAAGTTTCCAGAAAATATTTGTTTTCCCCTCTCTTCTTTACCCACTGTCTTTAGTGTTAGAGATATATTTTAGATCAAGAGATATTTCATTTTCTTAAGCTGGCACAGCAGTGAATATAGTATCTGGCCATACTTTATAAATAAGAAAGTTCAAGCTGGGCGCTTATAGGATAAATTACAATGTAATTTATTAACTAAATGGATGGTGATTTATTACTAAGTCAATGGACATGAAAGGAATAATGTAGTGGTTTTGTCAACGAAGAGGCAGAGGTTTCTGCATTGTATTAATTGAAATTTGAGTAATTTGGAATTTTTAATAACTTGTGTTCCATATCGCAATTTATTCCTATTTTACTCTGTTCTTTTGGAAATTGCTTTTCATCTTTAGAATTCTTTGCCTTCCCTAGCCTATTCCTGCCCTACTCCCTCCTCAATCCCCCCTAAAAAAACAAATCCAAAACTCAAAATAAGATAGAACAAGCACACATATTCTCATTGCCTCTGCAGCAGTTCTAGGAAGGCAGCCTCTATCTAAAGAATATCAACATTCTTTTAAATACACAGTTATTTAATTTGTTCTATTTGCTTAAAATTTCCTGTTCTTAATGTAAATTAAACAATGAATATTCTTTACTAAGAATGTGACAGTACAGTGGTGTCCAGTTGATTAACTTGGACCTCTAACCTAAGAGGAAATTCTAGAGTCCAAATTATGTTGCACAAATTGCTTGTTTTTTTTCCTAGATATTTTAAATATGTATTCATCTGTATTGAACTTTTAAGTGGCTGGTATTTTAAAGACTGGCTATAGATAGGGGTTTTGTTTTTTTAATCAACTGAATTTGTTTTGGTTTTACCTCCCCTTATGGGAAAGGAGGGGCACTGGTAAGTTTTTACCTTCCCAACTAAGTGCCTTTTAATTTAATTGGTAAACTACATTAAAGTATATTATTCTATGTCTGTACATAATTGTCAGGGTTTCCAGGTAGATGAGTTCTTCAGGTATCACTGAGGACTGAATTATAGAAACATAATGGATTTAATTATTAAGGTGCTTCCCAAATTAGAATAATTCCTAGAATGGTTTTATCACCAGGTACGTAGACATAACAATGAAGAGGATTTGATAGTATCCCCCTCCCCAATTTTGGAAACCATTGTTAAATGTATTTATAATTCATTGACAGTGAATTTAAATGATTTTTAAAGCTCCAAAATGAACACACTCAGTTTCTTCTAATTTGGAAGAAAAGAAGCAGTGTTAGACAAGAAACATCTTTAGTGATATTTCTAATAAATGATATGTATTATTTCTGAATTACATTGTTTTTTGAGCTTTTAAAAAATTCATCTAATACTTATAGACAGTTCTTGGATCTTATAAAAGTATTAGTATGTCAGTTTATGATTAAGAAAAAATGAATTGTAAATAAATGCAGTTTTATATTACATCAAAATGATTTATTTTTATAAAAATTTGAACCCGATGAACTAATTCTCCTAACTAGTGACTAATTAGACATTTACTTGAATTTTCATTCTTTATTCCCATAATTTGCTCCCATAATTTAAAATACACTATATTTCACATAATCAGGGATTTTTCTTCACCAGTTTCTGATAGACAATAATTCGTCCAAAGAAAGAGAATGATTCTTTTGTTATTTCTTCAAATATGTGAATTCTAAGTTGCAAGCCTTCAGAGAGAGAGGATTGAGGCATAAAGTTGGACTAGCCCAGAGTACCTGTAGACAAGAGGTCATTTGTGGCACT
Organism: Myotis lucifugus; assembly: GCF_000147115.1. Classification (NCBI taxonomy): domain Eukaryota; kingdom Metazoa; phylum Chordata; class Mammalia; order Chiroptera; family Vespertilionidae; genus Myotis; species Myotis lucifugus. Next base: position 13,205,845 of record NW_005871062.1, on the reverse strand, counting down.
GGGTTGGCAGTAAGTAAGACGTTAGGTCGGATTAATCTTTTCCCTAGATCACTACTGCCATCCACCTACTTGCAAACACACATGCACACCTCAGTCAGTCCCTCAAAAGACTGAAAGATTGGCTAAGTGAGGAGGGAGTGGTTAGTTAAATTCACGGTGGCCTTTCTCTTACCATGATCAATGTTTACATTTTTAGGGTGGCTTTCTGTCATCTTTAGTTTGCTTGTAGTTTTTTATTGTTGATCACTCAGAATGGTTTCTAGTGTGGAATGTTTAAAAGGAACCATAAAATACCACACTTGGATTTCTTACTTGTGTTTCTTAAAAAAATAACAGAGCTAATATTTGAGTAACTTTTTACATCTTTGCTGAAATTTTCAAATTGAAGTACACCACCCCATGATTTATACCAAACTTGCCCCATTTTTTCCCCCCAAATATTGTCTGGGCTTAGAATGCTGCCTTTCCTATTCTTGGTTGTGGATTTCTGTATCAAACTTATGCCACAGCCGTACACTCAACCAGAAGCAAATGGCTGGATTCCTGTGAAAGAGGACGTTAATCTAGGCTTCCTCGATCTCCAGCTTAAAACTTTTTATTGTTATTGCTAAGTTGCAGGCACATTTTTCAAGCTGTTTTTGGTTGGAGGTGTTACCCAGCTTAAGAAAAATTTAAAATTGGGTAACCCACCATTAGTTCATTTTAAAAGTAAAATTACTCTTTATCCATAAATAAACTTTAGACATATTTTTCAACACCTGTAATTTTTTTCTCATCTTCAACAGTCACAGTTGCAGATTATATTTCTAGAGCTGAGTCTCAGAGCAGACAAAGAAACCTCCCAAGGGAAACTTTGGCTAAAAACAAGAAAGAAATGGTAAGGAGAATTTAAAATGTAGGTTTTGTTGCTTTTTTTTTTTTTTTTGTATGGTTTAGCTTTATTTTTACTTAACTTTCTGTATGATCGCTTGTTTCCCCCCAGCTAAACAAATACTATTTTAGTTAAAGACTACTATTGAGTTTGTTGTTGGCCCCAGGTAACTGAAGATAGAAATGCATGCTTGAGCCTGAAATATTTTTCCGTTAGAACTCTAAATAGCATTTGTAAAGCTCAGTCTGCCCAAAGATATTGGGCATAAAGATTATTGCTTAATTTGGGGAACAATAGGCTACATACCTCTTCTCAGTGATGAATCTAGACCTTTAAGTTTCAATTCTTTTAATGCTTTAAAGGATTTATATGTAACTGAGTTTTTAAAAAGGTGAGTAAAGTAGGCGATTATTTGATTTACTTAGGGTATTAACTATATCTTTTACATGGTGAGCTTTCAACTGGTTAAAATAAAATTAGGTTCAAATTTTCAGTAATCAAGTACATACTATTCAGTAATCAGGTACCTCTAGGTACTAGAAACAAAGAATTGAAATACCCAGAGAGGTAGAGTATATTGGTATTTATTTTGAACTTTAAGAATATTTGAATTATTTAATCCATTGTATCAAACTAAAATTACTTAGTAGCTAATTATTGTTTATGTAGTTATTTTCCTCCTCAGCTATAGATTTTATTTATAAAGAAGTTGAAAAAGTTGTCTCCCTTTGGCAGGCAAAAGATGTGATTGAAGAGCATGGTCCTTCAGAAAAGGCAATAAATGGCCCAACTAGTGCTTCTGGCGATGAAATTTCTAAGCTACAGCGTACTCCAGGAGAAGAAAAGATTAATACCTTAAAAGAAGAAAACACTCAAGAAGCAGCAGTCCTGAATGGTGTTTCATAAACTGAAGAAGTTCCTAGTTTACAGTTCTTTTACATTACATTTTACAATAGTGCTTGTACAGCTTGCCAAAGATAGAATATGGATCGCCAGTCTTTACATCGCACTTTCAGTTCCTCCATTTGGAATTCAGAAAGGGGAGGGATCCTGAAGAAATCATATGTTAAACATACTTTGACACCTACTGTGTTATAAAATATATCATCAGATGTGCCTTGAGAATAGTATATGTAACATTAAAAAAAGTTGCTGGCTATAGGAAATGTTATTTTGTTTTCAAAATATGGCAGAGATGGGGGGAGGTTGGTGGGGTGGGATCCCTGACATAATACTCTTTATGAAAGCATTAGCTGCTTTTGTTACATTTTTAATAATATGCAACCACTTCTTCACCTGAGGAAAACTAGAGTTGAAATGCAGTCTAAAATATTTTGCACTGAATTGTAATTTCTTCATTAGTTTAGTCTGGAAACTGGTCTGTTTTGATGTGTTTTTAAAATGCTGTATGTAGAGGAAAATCTGCAGACCACTGGAATACATTTGTTAAACTCTCAACTGCAGGGACACTGGGTGATATTGGCAGTGACTGTTCTATATTGAGGCTTTGTTTGGTTTATTTATTAAAGTGTACAGTATTTAAAAATCAAACATAGCTTTAGTTAAAACACTAAGCTGAATTAGTCATGTCCATTCAGACATAACCTGAACTACTGAAAAGATCACTTTCCAGAAGGTTTATTCTGTATAAACTACATGTTAGTCCAGTAGAGTATCCTTTCCTTTTCTTAATTTTTTTCTTTTTTTCCCCTTTTTCTTTTTTTTTTTTTTTTATTTTGGTTGTTTGATGTGCAATATGTTTTTGTATGCAGGTAGTAAATAAACTTTGATCTTCCATTTGCTGATTTTTAACTTTCTACTTTTTATACCCACTGTTGCAAAGTAGTTGGAGCTACTTAGAGGCCTAGAATAGTATCCTGATTGCTTTTTAAAAAGCATTTATACTTGCTCATAAATAATATCAAACTATTAATTGGTCAGTTAATCATTTTGTGATGAATCCTGAAATCTTAGCAATTAAAATTTAATCTGTTAGAATAGAATGGCTTAGGGAATTGATCATACATTTGATTTAGGAAAATCTTTGGAACATAAAATTGTAATCAAAGACAAATTTGGAGGGCAGTGGGGTAAAATCTAGAATTTTTTGCCTTTGATTATTTTTATAAAGAAGTATGAACACTTTTAAAATATGGAATAAGCCACTGGTTTGCTTTTTGATTCTCATGGAAATAGTCTTGAAGATTCTCATACGAATGATTGTATTTTCTTATATATATATTTTAGCCAGATAACTTAATTTAGGAAGATGAAGACTTTCACACCAAGTGTGTTGCAAAAAGTAACAATTTACGAAGCTAATTGTGAGGTCACATACAACAATTGTGGACTGAGCAAGAAAGCCCTTTTTGTCATTTGGTGTCTTGTTTTTATGTGCATAAGTTGTGTTAATTTTTTATGTGCATAAAAATGTACTTTAAGTTTGTAAGTATTGAAGGAGAATTCAGGGTATAGTTAAAATTGTAGTAATTGACAGGTTAGTGCGCATAACCCTAGCACTTAAACCTATTGTTGAGGATAAGATGTGATGTTATTAAATGCTCTTTTATAAAGCCCTAACAGATTTTTTTAAAGTACTGGTAAGGTGTGTTGTGTATAGCCAGTCCTTGCACGTTAAATAGCAATATGAAGTAATTTCACATCCTGGTTTTTACTACCCACCAATGTATTTTTATCCATCAATGTTAGAAACAAGTAAAATTGTTGGCCTTTTTATTCTTAGTTCTCTTCAGTAATAGGTTTACAGATTAACTATGAGTTATGAGAAATATGTTCATTAATCCCCAAATTGGTGAATGTGGTATAAGAAAAAAAAGATTTTTCATTTTCTTTCACATAGAACAGATTCACTAAAGTCCTTCCATAAAGATTGTTTCCATGGGAAAGGAAGAAAGATGAGACCACCTTAAGAGGGGTATAGCTAGCCCAAGCAGTGCTTTAGTTTAGAACTGACAACCATATTCAAGGAAATAGGCAATAAGATTTCATTATAAGTGACTAAACCCAATGTTTTGTCCTTTAAAAATATGTGTTGAAGAATCCTGATAAGCTTTTCGAGGGGTAAATAGTACATGCTCATGTTCAGAAATGAAAAGCCCACTCCCCAAAGAGAACCATTGTCGGTTCAGATAGCATTCCAAACTTATTTTGAGAGGGGTGCATCTTTTTAGGCTATTATAAGTAGATGTTGGTTGCTATGGGAGAACTTAACTGTGCACATTAAACAGATACTCAAGCAAGACACTATTCTAAAGGCCTTGTGCAGCTCAAATACTGTGCCAGCACAAGTGAAATAGGAACTAAATCATGAAGTGTGAGCTTCATTATGTGGAGGCAAAAATGGTCTGCTTTTCCCGAAACCTTGGAAAGCCTAGGATTCTTGGGTTTGACATTACCTTTTTTAATGTGAAGTTAAGAGAAATAGCACATCAAACTGCTGGTGACTTTATGGAAACTTACCTGAGACATTGCTTAGGATAAGGCCAAGGGAGGTTGTTTACATGTAATTTTTTTAAAAAGAAAGTACAGGTATATATATGCAAGCACAAAGAACAGGGAAACGCTAGGCTAGTAAAGGAGGCAAAAGTAGCTGGTGGTTTACTCTTATCATGGTTCTCTATTTCAGCCATTCTTTTGGATGGAATCCATCACCTTTATGTCTGGTATTTTTATAGCCAAGAGTCTAGTGTTTAACCGAAGAAGGGTCTTTTGCAAAGTTGGCATGTTAACTGAATGTTGCAGTTAGATTAGGAAATAGTACCGTTTGTGTCCTCTGTAAATAGATTTACAGTTTTTTTGAGGTTAAAAGATACCATTCTCATTGGCTGTACCTACAATGAGCTCAGTCTAAGGACAGATGAATAGAAAACTGGCCATAATGCAGTAAGTCCTATGTCAGATGACTGGTGATTTATGGAAATGCGTGTAAAGGAAAGTTACTTTTACACTTTAATTTTTCTAGACCTCTAGGAACGTAAACTGGTTACCTATAGGTTTGGCAAAATTATTAAAGGCCAAAAAAAGGATATTGTAAAGTTCCATTCAGTCTTCCTATCTTTATTATTATGGTTTGGATTCTCTGAACCCTTTTATAAGTTTATCTGGCATTTGTTGACCCTTATTTTAAAATTTTAATTCTTTATTAGGATGTGTGCTTGAATGCATAGTAACTTAAAGTCCATGATAAACCTAAACTTTTGACAAGTGCTTAAGTATAATCATTTACTCTAGAAATCCAATCAATAGTAGTCTAATCAAAACCCCAAATTACTGGATGATGGTGGTACATATAACCTTATAAGGAAATACGTATTTTGTTTTTAGAAAGGGTTTATTAGTGGAACACTTCATAGTCCGATTCATCTGCATTACTATTTCAAGTAACAAAATATGGTGCATAATGATGCAAAAATGTGCATAATGATGCACCTGAATAAATTATAATGCAGCTTTTATAAGAGAAATAATGTCAGTCAATTTGCTTATCTATTTCTTTGAGAGTTTGAAAAGATGTGTATGTTAAGTACAGAATGGAATTTACTGTCTTCTAACTTTTTCTGTATTTCATTTTAGAGAGGGCTGGACTACTTAATCTCCTAAGGGTCTTTGCAATATTAATGTAACTTGAGTTTATTCATATGTGTGACACTTAACCATTTCCCAAGTAATCTCAACAAGAGTATGGCAAATTAAAATGGTGTTTTATATATGTGTCCATCCCAGACATTTCCAACTATGCTGTTATGCAGTCTAAAGGATATCAAAAGCAAGGTCAAAATTATTTTTCACTGACATTCCCAGTCTTGAAGTTCCAGTATTTGTGTTTTAGGGATTGAAAGGATTTGGGGGGGGGGGGGTGTGAAATCACAGGGATATTTTCTGAATGTTTTATACCCTTGTTATTTTATTGTCAAATGCAACTATTAATTTTCTACTTTAGAGACTTTATTACAAAAATTTTTCTATAGTTTTTCTGGTTAAATCATTTTATACTTAATTATGACCTGGAGCTTATGCCTCAACTTCTTTGAACTCCATTTTTCAACTTGCTGTTTTCAGGTTAAGAAAAATGTCACATAAGTATTATATTTGAAATTCCATTAATTGACACCACTAAGGTAACAGCAAGTGTTAACATGTTCCAGATTATACCTTAACACCAGACTATGTCTTCATTGGGTGAGGAATAATAAGTAACACAGAATAGAAGCTCTTTCTCTATGCTGTTACTTAGGCAACAGTTGGCTCCAAGCAGATATACAGCACTCTGAACAGTGTCAATAACACAGACCAACTTACAATGGTCATTTAAGTTTCCTGGTACTCAAGGTTACCCTCAATTCAGGGTTTTTTATATAACCAAAAAACTAGCATTCTAAATAATGTTACATGAAAATAGGTGGAATACAAGTATTTTCATGGAAGTTCTCAATTGTTGAATGGTTTGAGTCTTCTGGAATAACTAAACTATTTTTCTTAAAATGCTCCCATAGGAAAATACTTGGAAGGCAAAGAATTTGCTTGAAATTCTGAGAGTGGGGAAGATTTATTTTGAGGACCACTCATTACAGCCCACTTTCATCACCAGTTTTTATAAAGTGTAATGTAGGGGTCATCTAATGTCAATGCAGAGGCCCAGTGAAGGCAAATGAAGGATCTAGGTAGGGAAATTGAACCTCCAATATGCCAGATCTAGGTAAGGCTATGGGTAGGAATTCCCCCCTAAAATATCTATTGAGAACCAAATTACTAATGAACACAATAAATTAGAGAAGTTACCCAGGGCTTAATTATAGTTTGCTAGCTTTGTTACCTCAAATATTTGCTCTGGCTTTTTCCCTATCCATAAAATGTGGAGGGATCCTAATACTTTTCAAGTTGGCCATTATTGTCCTCATAACAGATGAGGAAGCAGAGCCCTAAGCACACAGGTGGCTTGACAAAGTTGCCTATTATTGCAGAAGTTTGACTCGAACCCTGCACCTCTTATTCTGTTACTGTTGGATTCAACTAACTATTCCTTTCTCCCCTTAATACCACCTTTCAAAAAGGCCCCAAACTAGATGTGTAATGACAAGTACCTCTGTACTACCAAGGAAAACATCTGGGTTATCAGATTTGTGAAAGGTACCACACTGCTGGGGTTAACAGTATGGAACTTTGGTTTGAGAAAAATCAGCCTTTTCACTCATGTTGCTTGGGGCAAGTTACTTAACCTCACTAAACTTCACTTTCCTTGTAACATGTACTAAATAAGTACTTTTGAGGTACAGTAGGTCCTTAATGTTTCATTTAACACTTGGAGTGGGGGAAACGAGTTAAGTCGGCTCGCGTGAATTGCGCGTACTCCGCGGGAGCCGTCTTTAACTCGGTTCATATAGATTTGCGGTGGAGTGCGGGAAACGTGTAAACTCGGGCCGATTGTAACTGCGTATTACCAAATATTTGTTTGTAATCCACCCTTTTGGTGGATGGAACAAAACCAAAAGACAGAGCCATCTTATATTTTGGCGGGAAATTCACCCCACACCGGAGTGTTAATGTTACAGTGATGAGATGCGACAGGAACTCAACTCTTGTTTATATCAATAGCCTATGGTAAAATTAGTTTTGTTATACATTATTTCACTTAAAAGTTGGGGAACTTCTCGAGAACTCTAGGTGAGGACATTTACTGTACTGGGAAAATGCTGGCTCATTTTAAGTAGCTAATATTAACATTTCACATCAAATTTTTGTAAGAAAACACCATTAAAAAGATACAGACCAGCCCTAACTGGTTTGGCTCAGTGGATAGAGCGTCGGCCTGCGGACTGACGGGTCCCAGGTTCGATTCTGGTCAAGGGCATGTACCTGGGTTGTGGGCACATCCCCAGTAGGGAGTGTGCAGGAGGCAGCTGAATCGATGTTACTCTCATTGATGTTTCTAACTCTATCCCTCTCCCTTCCTCTGTAAAAAAATCTATAAAATATATTTTTTAAAAAAAAGATACAGATCATATTTGCATCAGTTACCCATTATGATCTAGAGCAGTAGTCCGCAACCTTTCGGACTTAATGGATCACCAGTTGGTGACCGTGGACCACTGGTTGGTGACCGCTGCTCCAAGGTTTTCCTTAAACCAGCGGTTGCCAACCTTTCAGACCTCACGGACCACTAGTGGTCCATGGACCGCCGGTTGGTGACCACTGATCTAGAGCCCTACATAGATGACACCTTTCCCCCAAGAAAAAAGGTAGGTTTGCCTAATAACCTTCAATGAAATATGGATTCTTCTACTTGATAAAGGTGAGTATAGAGGAAACAAAGCTGATTGATATGAAAGAAAAATGTGCTGTTGTGCTTCTTAGTATTAAAGTGGTTCCTAACTGTCATAATACTTATAACAGGTATGCTATTTACATTACTCAAAAGGCATACCTACTATATGAAGTTTTCCTTTTTACAGTTAATGACTGCCTGTTGGCATATTATTACACTTTATACTTGTCTTTAAAACAATTGCATTTAAGTTTTAATTGATACTCGTCTTTAAAGATCTTGGCCCTAGAAACTTTTTTTTTAGTAGTCCAAAGGCTTGAAATAAAGGGTTAACAATCCAAAATATAGTTGATTCTCATTTCCTGGTCATTTGTGGATGCAGTGTTGAAAATTTTGAAACACCTGCTATACAAAAATACAATGCTCTGCTTTGTTTTCATACTGTACACAAGTATTCTTTTCATGATTTAGTGCCTACTTTTTTTTTGAATCTTTGTGTGCTTTTTATTGGTGATTTCCCTGTTTAATATGAGGGAAGTGCTGCCTAATGTTCCCAAACACAAGAAAACTGATGTGCCACCATGAGTGGTGTTGTCTGAGAGTTAAATGTTAAGGAATCAACAATATATCACATAAGGTGTCTTTAAACACACATAAAACAAGGTTTTATATTAACTGGTTGACTAAAATGTGACTAGAGGCTTATAGGAACCAGTATTTCCCCTAGGTACAGTTTTATTATTTTTAGTGACTTTCTAGAACATAGCTACTACGAATAACAACTATACCTTCATACCCTCTTCCTCTGAGTAACAAAAGATTTATCCTATACAAAAAGCTATGCCTGCCTTATTATACTCTTAAGACATAACAAATAATTGCTTAAACAAGATGGAAAATAAACCAAAAGCAGGTATACCCCAACTGTGAAATGCCCCTAAACACATTCCAACACTAAATATTACCTCCATTATTTTGACCTTGGAAGTTTGTTCTCCATTAATAAGAACTTTAAGATGACTTAAAATTTAGATGGTAGTTAGCATATGTTGTCATCTTAAAGCTAAATATAGGTACTGCTAGAGACCACAGACTAGCATTTCCCTGGGGTGTTTTATATAAGTCCTTTGGTTAAGATTCTTACATATGTTAGACCAGTGGTTCTCAATCTGTGGGTTGCGTGTGAGCCCTTTGGGGGTCGAACGACCCTTTCACAGGGGTCGCCTAAGACCATCAGAAAACACGTATATAATTACATATTGTTTTTGTGATTAATCCCTATGCTTTAATTATGTTCAATTTGTAACAATGAAATTGGGGGTCACCACAACATGAGGAACTGTATTAAAGGGTCGCGGCATTAGGAAGGTTGAGAACCACTGTGTTAGACCAATAGTAAGCCATTTGCTCTCAAATGTCATCTATATAATAAAAGCCTAAGCGACCATTACTGTGGAACGACCAGAATGACTGGTCGCTATGCTGTGCACTGACCACCAGGGGGCAGATGCTCAATGCAGGAGCTGCCCCCTGGTGGTCACTGTGCTCTCACAGGGGGAGCACAGCTCAGCCAGAAGATGGGCTCATGGCTCACCTGAGCACAACAGCAGTGACAGGAGCCTTTCCTGCCTCCTCTGCAGGTGGGCGGTAAGGAGTGAGGAGTCCTGGACTGTGAGAGGGCACAGGCTGGGCTGAGGGACAACCTCCTGCATCCTCCCCCCACCCCCACCAGTGCATGAATTTCATGCACCAGGCGCACGCCTGCCTCTCTCTCTCTCTCTCTCTCTCTCTCTCTCTCTCTCTCTCTCTATATATATATATATATATATATATATATCACTGTATAAATTCTCAGAGTTCAAGCTAAGTATTTTGATATCAGAGCATCTCGGTTTAGCTAATCGTGTTCAAGCTTGATCATAAATGCAAGACTTGATTATATAAAAATTATTTTTACAAATGGTCAGTTTTTTAAAGGCATTAGCTGACACACTAAATATTTTGATTAGGAATGACATACTCTTTTTTCAAGTTTTTAATGTATGAAATCTGAATTCTGCCTGTGATATACATGACATCAACTTTTTTAGGTCAGAGTTGTGGCTAACCTCACTTTTACATTCAGTCTTAAGCAACTGAACCAGCTCTCTATACCTTGACAGTCTCTCCTCCTTAACGTACTATAACAGCCTGTACTAATTCCATCATAATATGTATCACATTGCATTTTAATTACTAGTGTATGGGTCTCATCAGATTGGGGTTCCTTGAGAGCAGACTTTCATGTTCACTGTGCCTTGAAGTAAATACCAAATTATTTACGAAATGAGTAATGATAGAACAATGTTTCTATTCAAATGGTATGTATCCATAATTATTTTGCATTAATTTCCAAATATTCTATAATTTGATTTAGAATCTTCAAATTTAAATAATAAACTTATACCAAGGCTTTGACTTAGTTTGTGCTAAATCATTTTTAAAATGTGTAGCTTCAGGACATTTATTATAAAAAGCTGTTTTCATATACATGACTAACAACTTAAAATTCACCATACATTTACTTCATTTTTTGGCTTGACCGTCTAGTAAATCTTTAGCTTCATTGATTTTGGCTGCTATATAAGGAGATCCTCCTATAGGGAAAAAGAAGAAATATTAGATGGAGTCTCAGTTTCTGACTGGTGAAAAGCTATTCTCATTTCAAGGATCCCTATGCTTATCTGAGAGGTGCAATTAGCAGAAATAGCATTCCAAAAAATAATTACGATACTGCGACTGGATAACCACATATATGGCAATATATCTGACCAATGGGAAATGAGATTTCACAAAACCAGCAACTTTTAAAGAAGTTTAAACTGATGACGAATAGAATTTCACAAAACCTATATAGACTTACATAACTTTGAAATAATGTAAGTTACCTACCTATAGTGATGATTACAAGTCATAAATGAACAGAAAGTTACTGTGCTCTGTTATTTTAAAACCTTGATATTCTCAGAGGCTTCTGAGCTTTGTTGGAAAGGCCTCACTTTGCTTTAGATCCTTTTTTTGCCCTTCATATTTTTTCTTTTCCTGTTATTGTCCCTTTACAATGTTATATACAGTCTTTCCTACTAATCTGCTGAAGGAGTAATTCTCAAAGTGTGGTCCTTAGACCAACCAGCATCAGCATCAATGAGACTGGTAGAAATGTGAATTTATGGGCTCCACCCTAGACTTTAGTCAGAAGCCCTCCAGTTAATACAAACTAAATTTCATAAAAGAGGCTATGCAGTCAGATACCAAAAAATTGCAACTGTGTTTTAACTCAAAGACCTTTTAATGAAAGGCCTCTCCTTATAAAAGGGGTTGAGCACTATAATGTAGATTTTGTGGTCTATATTTTGGCATTCCAAGGAATTACTTCAACACAGCTAAAGCTTCTTAGAAGTGTATCAGAAACTGATAAATACATTCTATAGGTTTCTAACTATGTAAACTCAAGTTCAAAGGTCTAAAGGAATAAATTCATACTTTTGGTCTCATTAACTGAAATTGAATATTAAAGAATGTAGTCCAAATGCCAGGAGAATTTGACTATTAGAAATCAAATTTTATCACAATTGCAGATCCTCAAAATATTGTTAATGCTTATCACTACTTCCAAATTCTAGTAGTTATTAGATATCTACTCATTATTGTGTAAGTAAATTTTTCACTCAGAATTCATTCTTGTAAGACAAATGGATCCAGCCTGGGAGACAGTGCTCACACACAGATTTAGGCACTTCCCTTATTATAGGACAAGAATTAGATATAAATTATCACATTAACACTTGGAGTGGGGGAAACGAGTTAAGTCGGCTCGCGTGAATTGCGCGTACTCCGCGGGAGCCGTCTTTAACTCGGTTCATATAGATTTGCGGTGGAGTGCGGGAAACGTGTAAACTCGGGCCGATTGTAACTGCGTATTACCAAATATTTGTTTGTAATCCACCCTTTTGGTGGATGGAACAAAACCAAAAGACAGAGCCATCTTATATTTTGGCGGGAAATTCACCCCACACCGGAGTGTTAATAACAATTACAAAGTCACTACAACATGCATATGAAGAGTTTAATGACTACTTACCCTTGTCTGGGTGATTTAAAAGCATAATTCGTCGGTGAGCATCTCTTATTTTTCCTTTATTGGCAGTAGGGCTAATTTAAAAAGGAAAAGGTGGTATTTCAGACTACTTCTGGATCACAAAAAATTGTACATAAAGGGCAATTAAAGATGCAAAACTAGAGTAAGTCAACACAACAGTGTGAAACTCTGTTTAGGAACCTCTTCCTTATCACACAAGATGAATATTTTGAATCGGAAGTAAACAGTTCCTTAGAAAAATTAAAATTCTCAAAAATTTAATAGAGCTTGATAATATTCATTTCAACAGTCCTTTTGTTGGGAAGAATGTTTAAGAATGTGGGAATGAAGGCAGAATTTCCCCACAAAAACTTATAGAGAACAACACTGAGCACTGTTATTATCTGTTGCACATTTATGTTTCAATGAATTAAGAAGTGCTTATGTGCCAATGTGCGTCTCATTGGAATTTTGTAGGGAGTGTTTAGATGTTAAAATAGACATGATACAAATAACTCCTTCCTAATGAACAAAGGTTTTTCTTACATTTATTGATAGCTCTAGAGTTGTAGAAAATATAAAAATTATTAGAAGTTATTTTACCTTACACCTAGTATTAATGCTGCTTCTCGTTTTGTCATTTTGGGTTCAAACCCACCTCTGTAATAGCCACCACTGAAGGCCTGAAAGAGGAAATGCATTAGTAAGAAAAGATTATTAGAATAAACTGAGAGTTGCTAAAAAAAATGTCTGTGAATGTCCATAGAATTAGCAGGAAAACGAAGACATTTCCGATAACTTGTACTTTAGCTTTATAAGTAGCAACAAATATTTTAATGATTATCAAATATCCATTTTTTCCCTAGACAACCTAAACTGTCTTGAAAATGTAAGACAAAACAATAGTGCCTCAACCCAGTTTTTCTGGGAGTGAAGGGAAGATTCCAAGTTAGCCATGTTCTACATAAAAATTTCATCTCATAGTATCACTATGTCGTAGAACAAGTCCCTCAAGAGGATTTAGAGATCTTTAAGACAAGTGGTTCAGATTAAGATATATATGGAGAAAAATCAGGCTATTAGGTCTTCTGACCTTATTATGTAAGAAATATTTGTAAAGCCTACCATCACCCTCTTTTCAATCATGATGCTCAACAAGCTGTCACAGCCATATTCATTCTGATCTGTGACCACAGATGGTGTCATTACATCTCATCCAGGCATCATCTATAGCAGTGGTTCTCAACCTTCCTAATGCTTCGACCCTTTAATACAGTTCCTCATGTTGTGGTGACCCCCAATTTCATTGTTACAAATTGAACATAAAAAAAGCATAGGGATTAATCACAAAAACAATATGTAATTATGTATGTTTTCCGATGGTCTTAGGAGACCCCTATGAAAGGGTCGTTTGACCCCCAAAGGGGTCGAGACCCACAGGTTGAGAACCGCTGGTCTATAGCCTAGTAAACTGCAGTGCTTCCCAAGTATGTTAGGGAGTGCCAGGACCGCACAGTGAAAATGGATCACTTCAGAGCCCTAGGTCCGTGTCTGTGATGCAAGGGGGCAGGGGGGATGTGGACAGATAATGCTGAAGTTAATAGTGTGTCAACAATAAAGTGATAGTAACTTTCATGATGCTAAGATTGTTAACACCTCTGTCCCAATTCTGTTACCCACAAAATTTGACTTTTTAGGGTAGCACCTACAAAGTTCAGAACTTCTAAACTCGCCTTGTAGAAAGCAGAAGGGACCCTCAAAGTAATCACTTAGAACTTCACAGATGTTTGGAAATTTACCCTCTTTAAATGTAATTCTAGTTTTCATATACAGGCAGCAAAGAATTAGCAAAAATGTTTAGGAAGTCTTACAGATTTTGGTAGACTTTGAAAAACTTGTTTCACTTGAGGCTCCATATGCTTCATGGCTTGCAAAACATAACGGCCTAAAAACAAAAAGTATAATCGAATAATTAAAAAGTCCTCAACCTCCCCTACTTCACCTCCATCCCCAAACCACAAACCCACCTGCAAATCCTGCAGCAGCAATGGTCAGTCCAACGGCTACCACTGTACTGGCCTGGGGAGGGGAAGCAGAGCACACATGTTACCTCTCTAATTCCCACCCTTCCCTATCACACCCCTCTCCCGTCCCAGCTCTGGGCAAGTTTTACTTCAACGGGAGAAACACCTTTTAGGGGAAAAGATTCCGCCCAATCATCCTTTAAAAGCACTACCACTTGGACATCCAAGGCACTGCAAAACCTCACGACGGGAGAAGAAAAGGAGGATCTCCCTCGCTTTGAAAACCTCCCTCACCTCAGAGCAAATGAAGTTAAAGTTCAAAGCAAAAGGAAAACAAAGCTGCAGCTGAGAGAGAACGGGCTCCGGACGGTTCCTGCAAATCTCTCCTAACGCACGTCCACGCCAACCGCGGGCTTAACGAGGAGCCCGGCTTTGCGGACGGAGCCTCCGGCAGCGCCCCGCCTCCGGGCCACGGGGACAGAGAGCACAGCGGGCAGGTACTGCGAGGCCGCGCCGGGGAGACGGGAGGACCCAGTGCGTCTCCACCGAGCGGGGCGGGCAGGGCGGCGGGCGGGGCTCGTGCCCCCCCAGGAGGGCCGCGGAGGAGCACCGGCCCGGGCGGGGCGGGCCCAGCTTTGCATCCTGGACGGCGGGACCCCGAGGCCGACCCCGGCCCACAGTCGCACGAGGGACACCCCGCGGCGCCCCTCCCCGCCGCGAGCTGGGGTTGACATGGGGCCCGGGATCGCCCGGGCCCCGCCAGGCCGCACTCACCATGGCTCCGGCTCGGCTCCCCTGCCTCCGCCGAGAGCGCGGTTCATCCCAGCCCGAAAGGCCGCGGCCACAGCTCCCCGCCGCTACCAGAAAGCGAGGGCGCCGCCAGCGGGGACCCAACGTCCACGCTCGGGCGCCCGCAACACTCGGTAGCGGCGCCGCGACCTGGGCCGGAAAACTGTCGTAAAAGGTGACAGCGGGCGGCAGGCAAGGTTGCTCTCAGGGGGCAGACGGGGAACGCTTCCGATTGGTGGACGGGCGGCAGGACCCGCCTCCCTGGGCTCGGCGGGGCTGCTCGGGGCTGCTCGGGGCTGCGGGGTTTGCTCCCGGCCCAGGACCTTGGGGAATCCCTCCAGGGAAGAGAATGGCGCGAACGAGCCTGAGGAAATGCTGGGCAGCCGCACTCTGAATATCCCTCCCTCCCTCCCAGGATCTCCATTTGCAGTTTATTTATTTATTTATTTTGGTGTGTTTCTTCATTGCATTACTTTTATTTTTTATTATTATTTATCAGAAATGATTTTTTTAAGTATTTACTGTTGAAAGTATTACAGATGTCCCCTTTGTGTTTGCATTTTTTCCATTGACCCCCTCCACCCCGGACCCGCCCCTCCCAGGCCTTCACCATTCTATTGTCTGTGCCTAAGGGCTATGCAAATATGCATATAAATTCCCTGGTTAATCACTCCCCTCCCACCCCTTCACTCTGCCTTCCCTCTGAAATTCGTCAGTTTGTTCCATGCTTCTAAGTCTGGCTTTATTTTATTCATCAGATTTTTTTTTCATTAGATTCTACATTCAGTGATTTTTTTAAAAAATTATTTTGATTGTTAAAAGTATTACAGATGTCTCCCATTTCCTCCCCTTGCCCCCTTCCATCCTGCTTCCGCCCGCCACCCCCAACCCCACTTCACCACACTACTGTCTGTGTCCATGGGCTATGCATATATACATATAAGTTCTTTGGGTAATCTCTTCCCCTCCCTTGAACCTCCTCCCCTCTGAGATCTGTCAGTCTCTTCCATTTGTTCATGTCTCTGGACCTATTCTGTTCATCAGTTTATTTTGTTCATTAGATTCCACATATAAGTGAGATCATGCCATTTAGTTTGTTTATAATTGTCAAGAGTACTGTTATCTTAAACATGTCATCATGAAGCCAAATGAATAGGTAGTAACCCGGAATAGCAAACTTGAAGCTGTTCCAGAAAGCCAAAGGGTGTTTCAGGGGTTGCTCCGTATCATTATTTTATTTTATTTTATTTTATCATCACTAAAAAGGACTTCTTCAGGGGAAAAAAAGGATTGCAGTTCAGAACTTGCAGACTTGGTGAGCCACGTGCAAATTCTCATTCTTTTATTAAAATTTTTTATTTATTTAAATATGTGACTGGACAATACCTTGTGTCAATGTTTGGGGTTTTGTTTTGTAGAATGGGATTACCCCTTCAAAGACAGCTAATATTCTTATCATGCGATATCAAAATCCCCCACAACTAAAAAAATGCTATTTACAGTTTCTATTCACAGCTCTCTCCCTCTCCCAAAATAAAAAGCAGGGTGTGGTTTTGCCTTTACAGGACATCAGTTTCGTATATCCCTACATAAATGCTTGAGAAGAGAAAAACAATGGAGACAATAATGGAAGTTTTACAATGCAATCTTTGGATGAGCAAAATAAGTTTAGAGTTACTTCCCAAAGTATTAAAAATCTGTTTACATTGCAATGAAATCCTGCTTTGATGAGCTGGTTGGTTATTCGACAAACATGCAAATGTATTGGCTTTGTTTTCCTCATCTGTCAAAAGATTCTGCATTTGTATCTCTAAGAGCTTTTCTAACCCTGAGATTTTTGTAAATGTAATGTATTGTCAACAAATGATTCAGCACTAAGACATGAGTTCAGTGTACATCTTCCTTTCTTGCCTCTCTTTTATCTGGCTTTTACCCAACAACCACAAAAGAAATAATCAAGTGATGCATAAGACTGAAAGGACGAGGGCTACGCCCTCCATCTTGCCCCGAATCCTCCATTTTTGGGCAGCAGCCATGTGCTCAGCAAGAAGCTTCTTCCGGGAAGCCCAAGCCTCTGCTAGCCACACCTAGGATTTCTTTAAACTAACCAATGATAATCAAGGGAAGTGCACGCCATAGATACGACCACATCCTGTGTAACAAGACACCGACTTGCGCCTGGCCAATCGGCAGGGCCCACAGTCCTCTCTCTTCCCCTTACTCCAACCCCCCTATAAAACCCCTCTACCCACAAAGCTCGCTCTCTCTGCCACTTGCCGCTGCGTCGGTAAGGAGGGTAGAGGAGCCAAGCCCGGGCTTGAATAAAGATTCTTATGCTTTTGCATTGGACACGGCTGGCTCCCTGGTATGGTCTCTTGGGGATCCTGAAATCTGGGCATAACAAAGACCTTGGACCCAACTGGCCTTCTGAAAAAGAATTACTATTATGTATTATGTTTGTTGTTGTTTTTTGTATATATAAACTATGGCATGCAGCTTACTTGAGGAACAGGTTACCATACAGAAGCCCAGCTCCAAGAAGCCAGGGATGGGCAATGCAGGGGGCACATAAAGTGGAGATAGCTCTCTTTTTTGGAGGCAAATCAGACTAGATGTTCAACCAGGCTGTGTCACTTACTAGTTGTGTGACCCAGACAAGTTATTTTTAACCCTGACTTTTCTCATTTGTAAAACAAGGGCAATGATGACTACCTTGCTGAATTTTTGTGAGAATAGAGATTAAATAAAGGTGTGTCCTGCACATAATTATACCTCAGTGTGTGGCTGTTGTTATCAGGAGGGAAGTCAGAGAGTACAGATGGTTGTGCAGAGGCCTTTCCAATTCTCATGACACCTTGACTCATGGATGTAAATCTGGTATTCCTTTCCCTACCCACAAAACAGGGGACTAGCAGGCACAAGAGAAAGGAACCGAGCACATCCGCTCAATTTTTCCTCTCACATTTATCAATCAGGTAAGTAAATCATTTCTTGGGGAAGAATAAATGAGAAGCAAGAAGGCATAAATTGCATTGTGGTTTCAAATAGTTTTTGATCATGAGTCTTTATGAGAAATGTACGTTACATAATGACTCAGAGGATGAATATATACTTGAACATACTCATAAGCACATACACACTCATGCACATATAAGTACACAATGAATTTAACATGTATTTAAATTGAATTTAATTGAAAGTAATGTTTTTGAGGCAACATTTTTTCTTCATGAAATGCATGCTGGTCTTTTCTGTTTCTTAAAAAAAAAAACAATGCTGAGAAACCCATTAAATTCACAGCCCCTAATTGGTCATGATCTGAAGTTTGGAAGTGCTCTCTACGTAAAAATCCACACTTGGAAATATGATGCTGGGCAAATAAGAGTTGGTATTGTTCCCTAAAAACTATGTGTCAGCCATTGTGCTAAATGCTTTACGTAGATTATTTTAATTCACTTAGTGACAGTGATATTTATTTCTGTTTTGCAGATGATGACATTTTGTCAGGTACACTGTTTTCTCTTCCAGTTCCCTTCTCTACCGATTTCCATTCTGCTCTGTGTCCCAAATGAGCGCATGAAGCTAGGAGGCTGACCTTAGCTCTCTCTGCCTTCTGCCTTGGGGTTCATTTTGTCTGAGATCAGAAGATGAGAAGGGAGGAGGAGTGTGAGTTCATGGGCTTCATTTCTCCATTTTTCTTTCTGGTGGTTGTCCCTGAAGAATGCAGTTCCTGGGGTGTGTGTGTGTGTGTGTGTGTGTGTGTGTGTGTGTGTGTGTGTTGTTCAGGTAATTACTACCACTCCTTGCTCCCTCAGGTCTAAGGATAGTACCGACTCCATTGGCTCTCTCTGCCTTGCTAGACACAGAACACTTGACCATCATTTGTTAGTTTCCTTCAATCTTGTCCACATTTTTGTAAATAGTTTGTTTATTAAAGTCTCAGCTATTCCACTTGGGTATGCCATCTGTTTCCAGCATGGATTTTGACTGTTGTAAGAGGCAACTGAAATAATCCAAGTAGGAGACGATGGTAGCTATGCCAGGCCAGCTCAGCCAAGGGTTTGGTGAGCCTGGGGTGGGGGGGGGAGAAGGATGTAGAAAAGACAGACAAAGAGAATAAGCTGGGTCTACTCTAGGTGGATCTTCCTGTGCCTGGCTGAGGCCACAGAGAGAGATCCAGAGGCAAGTTGAGCCTTTATTTTATAGCCAGAGGTAAACAAGGTAGTGGTCACCATAGTTACACTGTTCTTGTGAGTTTCACTTGTTTTGGCAGCACTTGCTGCACTTCCCACAGCCCATTAGCTACTCAGATAAGATCTAGGGAGCGTCATAAGGTAAAGCCTAATTGTTCTAAGAGGGCTGTGCCCTCTAAACTGGGACTTGTTTGTGGCTTTGCCAACAGGTCAATCTGAGGCTTAACCCTATGGCAGCTCCCTACAGTAGCAGTGGATGTGGAAAGAAATGCCTGGACCCCTGCTTATATTTTGAAGGAATAGCTGATAGAATTTGCTGGTGGGTGAGATGTGTGTGAGAGAAAGAAAGGATTCAAGAATGACTCCAAAGCTATAGCTTGAGTAGCTGGAAGGAGGGGATTGCCATTTAATGGGACTGGAAAGACTTGAGAAAGAGAAAAGTTAGAGGTGGGAACTTTTTCATGTTAAGTTTGAAATACCAGCTTGTTAGCTAAGCAACGTTTTCAAGTGGCATTTGAATATTCATGTATGGCATCAAGAGAGAAGTCTCAAGTCTTAAGCCCATAGATAGATCGTCTTATGAAATCACCCATTGCATGAGTGGAGAGAGAAACAAGAGGAATAAGGCCTGTGTTTGGGGAATCTTCCATATTTGGAGTTTAGGGATATGAGGAAAACCAGAAAATTAGACTGAAAAGGAGTGACCAGAAACCAGGTGAGTGTGGTGGAAGAATAACCAACAGTTGACTGCTAGAGATCTTTGGTGATATTTATAAGAAAAGTTTCTGTGATGTGATGGAGTGGTCAAGAGAGGGTGGGAGGAGAAACGTGAAGATATGGATCATAAGACATCTCTTCCAAGGAATTTTGCTGAAAAGGGAATTAGAGAAATAGGGCAGTGCCCAGAGGGAGCAGTATGAGAGGTGTGGTTTTTTTTTTTTTTGTTTTTTTTTTAAGATGGAAGAAATAAAAGCATGTTTATCTGCTAGAGGAATGATTTTATAGATAATTTAACAGAAGTCATTGAATTATATAATTTAAGACTGAGAAGAAACTGTAGAGACCACTCCCTCCCCCCGCCCCCCCCCCCAACACACACACACACACACACACACACCAACGGCTTCTTTTTTTAAATGAGGAAATGTTTGATTTCTCAGAGTGGTTGATTAACTTTTCTAAAGCCTTGACAGAGTCCAGTTACCACTTACCCTTATTGTCTACTTTCCAGATGTATATAATGTCAGGGTCATAAGATGAGAGGGTTATAGAATTGCCTTTCCCTATATTTCCTCACCCCTCTTTTTAGGAATTAGCTCAGATCCGGATTAATGTAGTCTAAATTCCTGACCAGCAGCCATTTAGCCCCCTCACATAATGCTGTATATAAAGCTAAATGGCACTCAATAAATAATTTTCTTCCTTTCTCCTTCATTCCTCTCCTTTTATCCTCTTTCTTCCCTCCTTTCCTCTAATGAGCCTTCATGATCTGATAATCTGCCATTAGGAGTTCATCCTATGGTTGGGGTATGAATATTCTTGGTAAGTGGGGATACTGAGGTTCGATCAACAGACTCCTCTATGAAGTATTTTAAGAGATCCTTTTGGTGTTATAACTAGTAAAAGGAATACTTTAATTGGGGTGTAGAAAGGAGAGAAGAAAGAAGAGATTTAGAGCAAGAGGGACTGAGGACTGGCCTGGGTAGGAATACTATGAGGACCTAGGGCAGTGGGGAACTAGATGGGATGCTGGGAAGCCAGAGGGAAGGCCAGAGGTCCAGCTACTCTTTGCTCCAGTCAGCCTCGTGTACATCCAGGTCAGGTGACCCCGCCCTGCTCTAGGGCTATTATACAATAATTTATAACTATTTCTCCTGTGAGTTTTCTCTTCCTTTTACTCAACTTGTTTCATTTTTTTCCCCCTCACTGCATGTGTTTTAGTCTGACTTCCTATTTTCCTTTCTAATTACAATTTATTTAATCTGGAACATGTGAGTAGAAGGCCAGAGAACTGCAATGTGTTTGACCAGAGTTACAACACCCAGGAGGCATGTACTTTATCAAGCCTCTCTTCTCTTCTAGGCTATGAGGAAGGAAATTTGAGGCACTCAGGATTTCAGGGGAAACTTGGAGATTTGGGTAATGTAGGCGACTTTTTCTCAATGGAGATTTCCCAGCAACTCCTCATTTCATTCCATCTTTGCTTGTCTTTCCCCCTGGCCTTCCTCAGTCTGTTTCCTCCCTTCCCTAGGCAGGATTCCACTTGTAGGCAGCAGCTTTATGCACTGAATAAATCAAGCCCTCCCTGCTGAGCTGTCAGCAAATGGGACTGACCAACAGAACAGTTTGTGTAAGTGCATCTTGTGCCTGGGCCAGGCAGACAAGCACAATCATTTGATTGCTGGAGATTGCCACTAAATGAGGGTGAAATAGTGGGTCTGAGACTTGTTGGTGAATATTATTAATAATATAGTGTCATGCATTAATAACATAGTGTCATGTGAAACAAAGCTATACTGGAGGGTCTGTCTGAAGTCCCATTTTAAATCACATTTTCTAAGCCAAGAAGTAATAAAGCCAGGTGTCTTCAAGCACTTTGGGAGCAAAAGCTCCATGAAATTCTTCCTGGCACCTGTGATGTCCTTAGTTACTGCATGGTCAACTTTCTTAGCCCACCTACCACCACAGACAACCCTTCCAGTCTCTATGTCTCCCTTCATAAACCATAATCCTGCCCAATGTGATTTGTCACCATTGTTCTCCACATGTGCCCTTGGGCTTTTATTCAAACCATTACCTTCACTCCAAGCGCCCTTCCCTCTTCCCATCTCTGTCCCTCAGTTAAAGGCCTAGATCAAATGTACATTCCGTGAAGCCCTTTTTCTTCATTCGTTTGGAATAGGCGTCCACAAACATTTTATGTACAGGAACCAGTCGTGAAATTTTAGTCTTTGCAGGCCACGTATAGCTTCTGCATTCGTTGTTTTATCAACATGTAAAAACTATCCTTAGCTCGTGGACTATTCAGAAACAGACCACAGATGCATTTGGCTCATTGGTCATAGTTAGTTAATTCATGGTCTAAAGTGATCTCTTCTTTATATGAACTCCCTGTGCAATTCTGTTACACGTGCCACTTATTACATCCAGCCTTGTATGGAAATTATTGGTATACAGGTATTTTCTGTATTGGACTGAAGATCCTTGAGAGTAGAAATCATGTCTCGTGTCCTTTATTTTACTCTCTACAACATCTATTATAGTATCTGAACATAGAAAGTGCTGAAAGGATATTTGTAGAGTGAATGAATAAATTACTTCTAATGTCTTCTAGCCAGGACATAATTTTTTACCAACTTTCCCAAGCATTTATTTTGTGATAGGTGGGTCTTCCACCTTTACCCCAATCCTGGAAACCCTTAATACGGCCAGGTGCACTCTAAGTACAACTAGTAATTAGACATATAATATTGTTTTCATTTATTAAAGATTGTATTCATTGAACACTTACTATGTGCAAAGCTCTGAGAAAACATCAATGGACAGCATAGGCAGAATCCTCAGCCCCTGTGCTGCTTTGCAGTCTAGACTGGGGAGCATGATCTTAATGTGAGCTCTTCTGATATGTCTTAACTTCACGTTCCTATTTTTCAGATCATTGACTTAATAATAATAATATTTGCCACTTGGTTTGCCAGGGTACAAGAAAGAATAAAAACTATAATAGTAGAAGCCGACATTTATTGTATGCCTTAGACAGTTATAGATATCCTTTTTAATATGTACAACCACATGCAGAATTTAATGAAGCAATTAACTGCATTTAGTTATTTTGTTGTCAATCTGGATAAACTGGTGATCACAGCTGTCACTTAACTGTATTATAGGAGATAAACCAGTTGACTAGAGGCAATATCTTGATCACAAGCTAAATTAAGCAACACCATTTAGAATAGGCATCTAGTGCTTAATTGGTGGTGATTTTAAAAAAATAACTTAGCTGGTAAGCGAAGGAGTAGAAAAAAAAAAGGAATAGAGATTTGATTAAAAGTCTGTTTTAAATCCTAAGCCTGATCTTTCCAATGTAATCAAAATAATGTTAGATCATGTCAAGTTTCATTCCTAGCACCTATTTGCACCGAAATGAACAATAGTGAAGCAAAAATAGTAAACAAAAACAAGTACGCATACAATTAGTTGAAAAAAATTAAGATATTTTATGGCAGTCTCTAAAGAAAATACCAAAAGAGGGAGCAAGTTGTTAGTAGTTAAAAGAATTTTCTTAAGGTCCTCTTTCCTTATTGTGTCTTTCTTATTGTCTGCCCACACATTAACACACAAAATTCTTAACTCTCCCAATTCTTCCCAGTGCCATTTGCTCAGCAGTTTTTCCTCTTGCTACCACTCTTCAATCTATTTTTTTCCCCTTTGAGTTACTCTCTGCCCATTTAAGATTTCCCCATTCCTTTATTATATTCTCTCTCTCCTGCAATGCACGCTGTGGGAGGGCACATTCTAAGATGGCCCCCAAGATTCCCAACCACTGGTGCACACTCCCTGTATGATTCTATATCCCCTAGGCCCGTAGTAGTCGGCAAACTGCGGCTCGCGAGCCACATGCGGCTCTTTGGCCCCTTGAGTGTGGCTCTTCCACAAAATACCACGTGCGCTGGCAAAGGTGAGGATAAAGTCACTCCTGTGGTTATGTTACTTTATGTAAGACACCATCATAGCAGACTGGAGTGAGACTCTCCTGCTTGCTTTGAAGAAGTAAGCTGTCACGGTTTAAAAGACTGTGACTAGGACATGAGGGTGGGCTCACGGAGCTGAGAACAACTTCTAGGGGCTGACAGCCAGTAAGAATGTGGGACATTAGTTCTACAACTGCAAGCACCGAATTCTGCCGACAACTTCAGTGAGCTTGGAAGAGGCCCCCAGCCTCAGATGAGAATGCAGCTCTGGCTGCCACCTTGATTTTGGACTTTGGAGTCCCTCAGCACAGTACTCAGTTACAGCGTGCCTAGACTTCTGAGCTAGTGAGGTAATGCGCTTTTTTTTTTTAAGCCAATACATTTGTGTTAATCTATTACACGGCAATAGAAAACAAATGCACGGATGTTAATTCGGTTTGTGTAATAAGGTCAGGAAATATCTGGGGAAAGGGAAAGGGTGTGTTTATATTTTTGTTCCATGCATTTTTACTTTTGTATTTGTGATATCAGTATTCTAATCTTTTTTTTTCCTCCACTACAATACACAAACTACACCTGAAGAATGTGATATCCTTCTATCACAAGTGACTCCTCATATCTATGAATCTCCAAGGGTCAGGCTAAAGCTTTTGTAGTTTGGCTAGAATATGCTTTAGGTTGAAAACTACTGCATCATAATATTTTAGGGACTGCTAAACCAGTCTGGAATAGATCATACATTGACTTTTATTTCAATCTGCTGGAAATTTGAAGTCACTTAAACTCAGAGACCAGTAGTGTCTTCCTCTTCCTGATAAAGACATAACCCTCCCTGCTCCTGTCGCCTACCTAAAGATGGGATTCTTCAATCATCAAATCTGTACTGGGCTTCTAGGAAAGTTGTTCCATGCATTTTTACTTTTGTATTTGTGATATCAGTATTCTAATCTTTTTTTCCCCTCCACTACAATACACAAACTACACCTGAAGAATGTGACATCCTTCTATCACAAGTGACTCCTCATATCTTCCCTTTTCCTCATATCTAGGAAAGTTGCTATGGCTTTGTTGGTAATTATAGGTAGATGGTGTGGAGGAGGGATACCTCTAAGCATACACAGACCTAATGGTCTACTATTTGAGCAAGTTGCTGGGAGAGGTGGTGAAAGCATTATGGCTCCTTTTATTGAATTTTCTTAGAGAAAAAAATGTAGACGAAGGTGATATCTAATACAACTCCTCTATCTCATTGAAGGCATAAAAAGGTGTGTTTCTCATCCCCCCTTTTCTGTCAATGTTCATGTAGATAATTTACATTGATTTCTGAATGTTAACATAGTTTTGCATTCTTCAACTGGATCATAACATATTTATTTTTCTGTATTGCTGGATTTGATTTGATAATATTTTATTTAGGATTTGTACCTATGTTCACTCATGACATCAACCTGTAATGTGCCTTTCTCTTAATGTCATTTTCAGGTATCGATGTCAAAGTTATATTGCCCTCATAAAATGAATTGGGAACGGTGTAGGCTAGAAAATCGCTTTCCAAGTGACATTCATGCCCTAATCTCTGGATTCTATTAATGTTACCTTATTTGGAGAAAGAGTCATTCACTCTCCATAAACTGGAATGTGGTTCATAATAAGTTAATTGCAATAGTGAGAAAGACATATATGGGCTCGGGCTCAGGCTCAAGTACCAAAGATGAAAAGTTAAGATTATAACATTAAGAATACAATGAAAAGTGAGAGAAGAGGAAAATAGTTCCATGTAGATTGCTGGAGCATATTAGAACTAGAGCAAAAACAGAACGTCAGCAGTTTGCAGTACCTTGATCTTTCAACCCTTTTAAAGGCAGCCATACATTGCACACAGGCCGGCCTTTAAGGATAAGAGTCACTCAGGAATGACCTTTGACCCTGGCATTCGAATTCTGCCTTAAGACCCAGGCTTTAGAAGGCTCCATTCTGGCCCTTCTCTGGCTGTGCCTCTCCTGATGGCTGATGTGTTTGTGGGACCAAGGAGGTGTGCTCACTCAGATACTGTGTTCTCCTTTCTAGACCACTTCCCGGGAACCCACAAGCAGAGACCTCTTACTGAGCAGGAAGAAGAGAAATGATGGGAAGAAAAGGTAAAGGTGGGAGGGTGCATTGTGCAAAGCTCGGAGCCTCCAATTGTCCAGGGCCCCACAGAGGTTAGGGTTGGGCCTGTACTTGCTGGCATTCCAGCCCATTTTCTTTACTTTCTCCATTTTCAGCTCCTGTCTTCGATCTATATTCCATCAGGCAGTTTTCTGTTTTTAACTTTATTTATCCTTAATTAGGAGTCCCTTCATGCAAAGGTTCTGTGAATTTGAATGGGAAATTTTTACATTTTTATTTTCACTAATTTCTAATTGAAATCTATCATTTCCTTCTATTATGAATGCAGGCAAGTATGGTAACATTAGTAGTACCTATAACTTTGTTACCAGTACAAATCACAGATATATTTATAGCATATTAAAGTCTTAAAATATCATTTATACTTATACTACAAAACATTATTTTGAAATAATTTTTATTTAATGTGTTAATAAAAATGCATACTTACATATCACAAATGAAAAACAAATTTCTATACCTTTATTTTGATACTAGAGGCCTGGTGCACGAAATTCGTGCATGGGGTGGGGGTCCCCTCAGCCCAGCCTGCACCCTCTCCAATCCGGGACCCCTTGGGGCAGTGGTTCTCAACCTTCTGGCCCTTTAAATACAGTTCCTCATGTTGTGACCCAACCATAAAATTATTTTCATTGCTACTTCATAACTGTAATGTTTCTACTGTTATGAATCATAATGTAAATATCTGATATGCAGGATGGTCTTAGGCGACCACTGTGAAAGGGTCGTTCAACCGCCAAAGGGGTCGCGACCCACAGGTTGAGAACCGCTGCCTTGGTGGATGTCTGACTGCAGGTTTAGGCCCTATCCCGGGGATCGAGCCTAAACCGGCAGTCGGACATCCCTCTCACAATCTGGGACTGCTGGCTCCTAACTGATCATCTGTCTGCCTGCCTGATAGCTCCTGCCTGCCAGCCTGATTGCCCCTAACCACTCCCTGCCGGCCTGATTGATGCCTAACTGCTCCCCTGCCAGCCTGATCGCACCCACCTGCCCTCCCCTGCAGGTCTGGTCACCCCCAACTGCCCTCCCCTGCAGGCCTGGTCGCCCCCAGCTGCCCTCCCTGCCGGCCTGATTGCCCACAACTGCCCTCCCCTGCTGGCCTGTTTGCCTCCAACTGC
This sequence comes from Myotis lucifugus, assembly GCF_000147115.1. Classification (NCBI taxonomy): domain Eukaryota; kingdom Metazoa; phylum Chordata; class Mammalia; order Chiroptera; family Vespertilionidae; genus Myotis; species Myotis lucifugus. The sequence goes on along the minus strand of NW_005871062.1, from coordinate 13,178,588 downwards.
CCTCCCTGCCGGCCATCTTGTGGTGGCCATCTTGTGATGATGTGAGTGCAGCCATCTTGTGATGATGTCATGCGAAGGTGTGATGCCACCTAAGCTTTTATTTTATAGGATTATCTGAAGTAGCATTTTGAATAGTTTAATTTTGATATTTATTTAATTGCTTTAACTACTTTAGGAGTCTTGGAATTTAAAAAACCTTAGAATAATATTTACTAATATTATTAGTAATACATTAAATCTTATAATTTTGTGTGTGCTGGTGTTCTCAATATAAGGAAGATTTTCTGAAACTAATAAGTTTGGGAATACGTCTAGAAAAGTCATTAAATGGGGTCTGGTGGGG
>NW_005871062.1:13169663-13177644 GCF_000147115.1 Myotis lucifugus | reverse complement strand
TTAAAAGTCATTTCTGGGGATATTATAAATATATTTTGAAAATATCAAAAATTGAAATAATTCACGTGCATAAAATTCGCCATTTTAAATTGGTACAAGCAAGTCGTCTCAAGGAAGTCACAAAGTTGGTGTAGACATGACCATTAATGACAAGACCGAGGAGATCACCCCAGTGCATGAATCTGTGCACCAGGCCCAGTTTCAGGGTTTTGGCCCAGATCCCTGCAGGCCAGGTCTAGGGACCACCAGGCCTGTAGTATGCATATAAGATCTTTGGTTAATCTCTTCCCACCCTTCCCCCTCCCCCCTCCCTCTGAGATTCATCAGTCTGTTCCATGTTTCCGTGCCTGTGCATTGAGCATCTGCCCCCTAGTGGTCAGTGCACGTCATAGTTACTGGTTGAATGGTTGAATAGTCAAACGATTGGACACTTAGCATATTAGCCTTTTATATATATATGGACTAGTGGCCTGGTGCATGAAATTTGTGCACATTAAAAGGGGATTAATGAGAGGAAATATTTTAATATTGCTATTTGCCCTTTCTCTATAATTGAAGTGTCAGAGATAAAAGAAAATTAGTAAAATGTATATGAAAATCTTCCTCCTGTCAGAGTCTGGGGTGCACCACGGGACCCAGAGTCAAGTCCCCGCGTCCACCCACGTGTGCCTCAAAATCGCACGAGACCCAGACCCAGCCGCCCCCCCCCCCCCCCATTGGACTAGATCCAGACCTGGCTGGTCCCACCCTTGTCAAGCCCGCCGGGTGGGGGGCGCAGCCTTGGGTCCCCTGGCCTGGCTCCGGGGCAAGGGGCACAGTTTGAGGTCCCCCAGCCCAGGCTGGGGCGGGGGGCATGCCTTGAGGTCCCCTGTCAAGCCTCACCAGGTGGTAGATGTGGCCTGAGATCCCCTGTCAAGCCCTGCTGGGCAGGGGACATGGCCTGAGGTCCCCCATCAAGCCCTGCTGGGCAGGGGGGCACAGCCTCAGGTCCCCCAGCCCGGCACCAGGAAGGGGACGCACTTTGAGGTCTCCATCAAGCCCTGCCGGGCAGGGGGCTTGGCCTGAGGGCCCTGTCAAGCCCTGCTTTTGTTTTTTTGATGTTGTTGTTGCATAGTTTTTATTTTAATGCAATTTATCCTATTTCCATCTACTACAAACATGTTTTCCTTAATAGCCTTAAGATAACTGCTTTAAAATTATTCTCTGCCAGTTATAACATCTGGTTCATCCTGATGTCACCCTTCATTTAATGTATTTTCTCTTGAATATAAATCATGTTTTGCTTTGTTTTCTCCTTTTTCTTTATATGTTAAGTAATTTTGAATTGTTTCCTGGGCATTGAGAAAAATGCATTGTCAAGACTCTGGATTTAGTTTTTGTCTTACAAATTTTTTATTTTATTTTACCGTTTGATTCTCTTTAACCCTTTTGCCTATCTTTTATCCCCTGCCTCTCTGTCAACCAACAATCTGTAATCTGAATCTATGCATTTAAAAAATTTTAATTTTATTTTAATTTCACAAATAAGAGAAATCATATGATATTTGTCTTTCTCTGTCTGACTAATTTTACTTAGCATAATGCCCTTGAGGTCCACCCATGTTGTCACAAATGGCAGGATTTCATTCTTTTTTTATGGCTTAATAATATTTCATTGTATGAATACCACGATTTCTTTATCCTTCATTAATTGTTGGACACTTCGATTGTTACCACATCTTGGCTATTGTAAAGAGTGCTGCAAAGAACATGGTAGTCATGTATCTATCTTTTTGAGTTATTTTTTATTGTTGTTTTCTTCCAGATAAATACCCAGAAGTAAAATTGCTTGAAAGATTTGGGAACCCTCAACCTTTTGAGCTCGGCGTCAGCATTTTGAAAAACCCTAACTTAACTCTGGTGCCGTGTCACATATAGAAATTTTTTGATATTTGCAACCATAGTAAAACAAAGACTTATATTTTTGATATTTATTTTATATATTTAAATGCCATTTAACAAAGAAAAATCAACCAAAAAAAAAATGAGTTCGTGTGTCACCTCTGACACGCGTGTCATAGGTTTGCCATCACTGCTCTAAGGGGAACTTGTTGGTTCCCTTTTGTGCCAAGCCATGGAGATCATATTTCCCTATCCAAAACATTGGGATTCCTGATTCTCATAATGGGAGAGAAAACTGAGATTGAGACCATTCTACCAAATCTAGGAATGTGATATAGTGTATGGTAGCTATAAGAATAGGCCTAAGATGCCTGGCAAAGAAAGCCAGGGTAGAAAATGTTTTCTACTGGCTGAACTGTTCCTGGAGAGGAACCCCTATGGGAAAGGATTGATGCTGGGTATTCTCTAAGTCTTTAGAACAACTTCAGCAATAAACCAGAGGATTTGGGTTCAGTGAGGGTCTTGATTGAGTTGAATTGATTAGTATGTCTACGGGAAGTCCACAGCTTCCAGTGTACTTTTTGAAACCATCGTGACCAGTATAAACTTTGTTTTCACCCTGTTTGCTAAAACCTTTTAAGCAAACTAAATGAATCTTTCTTTTGATTATGTTTCTAACTGAATTATCATCTGCTATTTGGAAATCATAGTTTTGAAATTTACATTTAAATATAAATTGTACACTATCACACTGATTGGTCTGAGTCTAGGATAAAGAGACGAGAATGATTCTTACAGTTTGGTCTTATTATTCATTCCAATGCTTCATCTATTTCACGGGATCCCAAGTGTATCTTAAAAACCCTGATTGGTGTACAGAGGCTTCAACTGCTTATTATTCTTTCCTCAGCTCCTCATATTTGCAGCATCTCCCATTTATTTAGGACACAGTTTTAATTTTCAAGGCCACAGCGACTTTTCTGTGCTCTCTTAAAGGAAAACTGCCAAGCTTGATAGGTTCAAATTTGACTTTTCTTCTTAAGTGCATTTATGCATTGCCAAGATCTTCCTGCTTCCTTATATGCTTTTGATTTTAATGGTTGATGCACTTCCATTGACTCAAGGACCACGTAATTACAATAATGCCAGCCCTCATATCTGATTGTATAAATCCAGAACAGTATGCTGCTTTTCTTTGTACTTAAAGAATGTAACAAGACCAGTGCCCAAGAATCAATTTAAGAACAATAGGCTGTTGAGTTAAAGCATCATTATCATTAAGAGGTATTTTCATAATGCTTGGCATTTTTCAGTGGATGCAATAACTAGATCTAGAGTCTCAGCCTACTCCTACCATGACTTATTAGGTGACCTTGGGCAAGTCACCATAATGCCTCTGAGTTTCCTCATTTATGAAATGAGGGGTTAAACTGGATGTTTCTCCAGGTTATTTCAGATTCTTAAATTTATGATTAATTCAGTTATTCTGCTGAAAACTTTTCAAGTTAATTCCACATTTATGAATGAAAATGGAACCACAATGATTCCATAAAACTCAGGATTATACAGTAAGTATTTTACCAAATGGATTTGAATTCCTAATTTTTGATCCACACTTACATTACTTTATTTCTTTTTATTGATTTTAATTTTTTATTGAATTTATTGGAGTGACATTGGTTAATAATATTATATAGGTTTCAGGTATACAATTGAACAATACATCATCTGTGTACTAGTATTGTATTGTGTGTTTGCCACCCCAAGTAAAGTCTCCTTCCATTACCATTTATATTCCCTTTACCCTCCCCTACCCCTCCCACCCCTCCCCCCTTCCCTCTGGCAATCACAATACTGTTGTCTGTGTCTATGAGTCTTTATTTTTTTCTTTGTTTAATCCCTTCACCCTTCTCACTCAGCTCCCAGTCCCCTCCCCTCTGACAGCTGTCAGCCTGTTCTCTGTATCCATGAGTCTAAATTTTGTTGGTTTATTTTGTTCATTTGATTCCACACATAAGTGAAATCATATGGTACTTTGTTGGTTTTAAAACTTCAATAATATAAAGACAACTTTTAGAGGAGAAAATATTTTAGACTTTTATTGTTGGCTTTGATTATTTATTGTAAATTATGTAAATACTTGAGAACATAAAACTAAGCATACATTTCTAATGCTTGTAACTTCTACAGAATGGAAGGAAATCAATAAATTAAATATAAACAAACTAAAATGTAATTTAATAAGCTGGATGATGATGTTTTGCTGAAACAAATAAGTTTCATTTGATTCTGTCTGTTAAGGGGTTGATTTCTTTGGATTTGGCATACCTAGTTAATAGTGCCATGTCATGACTCAGCATTTTAACCAATATCCTTATTCATTTGTACAGCAAACTGGGATGTCATTTGGACTCCACTAAGTATAAATATATAATTTACTTAATCTACCTTTTCCTTTTTCGCCTTAGCTTTTAACAATTAAATCAGTAAAACTTAGTGCCAGTGTGAATTTAAGACACACATGGACATTAAAGTCATGTTGCAGAAATTAGTTATTTATTTGTTCTTCTAGAAGATCCTTCTATGCCAAGCCAGATCCTTCTATGGGCCAGGCTCTGTTCTAGATAGTGGGGGCACAGCAGTGAATGCAGAAGAAGAAGGCTCTGCCCTCACAGAAATTATGTTGCACTAGGAATCATCCGGATGATTTAGAATATTAATTTTAGATCTAAAATAAAATGAAAACAGAAATAAAAGCATTCCTATAAGGAACTTGTTGATCCTTGGGAATATGGCACATTTATAACAGGTTCGTGGATCCAACTTTGAGAAAGGTTGCTCTCTTCAGTTTATTTCTTTTGCATAGAGCTTCCTAACTTTTGTAATTCATTGAATATAGAATAGTTTATCCAGTTCTCAACTTGTAGAATTTTAATTTGCAAGGAGTTGGAATCTGGGCCATAATGCTGAGCCAGTTAAGTTAAGGCAGCACTGCAAAATGGAAGGAGCATTTGTTCAGGGGTCACAAGACTGGGATTATTGCTTTGTTCTGTCATTAAAAGACTTTTATGACCTTGAGGAGGGCACTCAACCTCTCTGAACCTGTTTCCTCACCTTCAAAATTGCAAGGGAGCCCTGGTGATTTATTCTTATCCTTTTTTGAGGGAACTATAACCCTTTGAGAATCAGATGAATGCTGTTAAGTCTATTCATACCAAATGGCTTACACACAAAATTTGCTTATAAGTTCCGAGGATTTATTAACCCCTGCCGATTGAAAATAACCATATTAATATTTTGTTGTAAATATTTTCTATTCTTTTTTTACTGCTTTTACCCTATCTTTTTTTTATCATCACCCGAGAATATGTTTAGAGAGAGGGAGAGAGAGAGAGAGAGAGAGAGAGAGAGAGAGAGAAACATCAATGAGAGAGAAACATCATTGATGGGCTGCCTCCTGCATATCCACCACTGGGGATCGAGCCCCACAACCTGTGCATGTGCCCTGACCAGGAATTGAACCAGCCACACCAGCTGGGCCTTCAATATAATTTTAATAGATGAATCATAATCTATTTAAGCAATGGCTTATCACTGGACATCATAATAGATACCTGTGTCTTTTGCCTGGTATACATTCTCCCTCCTAGTAGTAATAGTATCTCACCTTTTTTGGTAAATTCCCACTACCCAATTCTTAGCTATGTATTTTGGATAAAATAGATGCAAGAGACATTTGTCAGAACTTCTACGAAATAATATTTTCATGCTCTGGATTTGGTGGTATTCAAATGAGAACCATAAAGTGGGCCAGTGAGAAGATAAAGCTGACCCTCAGAATTAGCTGACTCAGAAGATGAACAAAATAGGTCCTGAGGCATGGATACATGGAGCAGACTGACAGATCTCAGATGGGAGGGAAGTGGGGGAGATGGGAAGAGACTAAAGAACAAACATGCATATGCAAAGCCCATGGATACAGACAATAATGTGGTGAAGACCTGGGGTGTGGTGGGGGCTAGGTGGAGGAGGGCAATGGGGGTAAATGGGGAACATCTGTAATATTGTCAACAATAAAAAAAAATGGATTCTGGTGACGTTGTTGAAACCTGAAGACAGCTTTAACATCTGCCTTTCTTGGGGATTTTTCAGTTACAAGAGCAATATATTTTCTGTTTGTTAAACCCTTTTAGGTTTAAGTTCTTGGTCCCTTGCAACGTAAAGAACCCTAATACAGGCATTTAGATTATTTTCAAAATTTTGACTGTTATAGCCCAGCTGATGTGGCTAAGTGGTTGAGCATTGACTCATGAACCAAGAGATCACTGGTTCGATTCCCAGTCAGGGCACGGGGGGTGCAGGAGGCAGCCAATCGATGTTTCTCTCTCATCGATGTTTCTGTGTCTCTGTCCTGTCCTCTCTTTCTAAAAAATCAATAAAAATCATATTTTAAAAAATTTGACTATTGTAAATAATGCTACAGTGAACAGTCTCATACCTCTAACTCTTTGGAGTATCTTTTTAAATTTTTTAAAATTTATTTTTAATATATTTGTATTGATTTCAGAGAGGAAGGGAGAGGGAGAGGGAGAGAGAGATAGAAACATCAATGATGATAGAGAATCATTGATTAGCTGCCTCCTGCACCCTCCCCCCCCCCCCAACTGAGGATCAAGCATGTAACCCAGGCATGTGCCCTGACCAGGAACCAAACCATGACCTTCTGGTTCATAAGTCGATGCTCAACAACTGAGCCATGCCAGCCAGGCTAATTTTCTAAAATATATTTTTATTTATTTATTTCAGAGAGGAAGGGAGAGGGAGAGAGAGAGAGAGAGAGAGAGAGAGAGAGAGAAGCATCAATGATGAGAGAGAATCATTGATCAGCTGCTTCCTGCATGCCCCCACTGGGGATTGAGCCCACAATCTGAGCATGTGCCCTGACTGGGAATCGAACCATGACCTCATGGTTCATAGGTCAAGGCTCAACCAACTGAGTCACACTGGCTGGGCTAAAGTTTATTTTTTATTACAATTTGCATATAATAATATATTACTTTCAGGTGTACAACATAGTGATTAGACATTTATATACCCTATGGAGGGATTACCCTGATGTCTAGTACCCATCTGGCACCACATATAGTTATTACAATATTACTGGCTATATTCCCTAGGCTGTACCCACCCCCATGATTACTTTTATAACTCTGTACTTATCAATTCTTTTCACATTTTTCACCAATTCCCCCAACCCAGCTCCAATCTGGTAACCATCAGTTTCTTTCTGTATTCATAAGTTTGTTTTTGCATTTATTTTGTTTTTTAGATTCCATATATAAGTGAAATCATATGGTATTTGTTTTTCTCTTAGCATAATACCCTCTAGGGCCCCAGTGGTTCTCAACCTGTGGGTCGCGACCCCTGAAAATACATCCTGCATATCAGATATTTACATTATGATTCATAACAGTAGCAAAATTACAGTTATGAAGTAGCAACGAAAATAATTTTATGGTTGGGGGTCACCACAACATGAGGAACTGTATTAAAGGGTCGTGGCATTAGGAAGGTTGAGAACCACTGCTAGGCCTATCCATGTTATTGTAAATGACAAGTTTAATTTTTAAAAAAATATTTATTGTTGAGATTATTCTAGATGTTCCTCTTTTTGCCCCCCATTACCACCCTCCACCTGGTTCCTGCCCCGTCCCAGGCCTTCACCACCCTATTGTCTGTGTCCATAGGTAATGCATATCTATATGTATAAAAGCCTAAGTGACCAGCTGACTGGCTGACCACTGACTGTCGACCATCCAGTAGCTATGATGCGCACTGACCACGAGGGGGCAGACACTCAACACAGGAGCGGAAACCACAGACATGGAAACATGGAACAGACTGATGAATCTCAGAGGGAAGGGGGGAGAGGGGAGGGTGGGAAGAGATTAACCAAAGGTCTAATATCCTGGTGCATGGATTCATGCACTGGTCGGGTTGGTTGGCCTGTCCTGCGGCGATTGGGCCAAAACCAGCTCTCCAACATCCCTAGAGAGGTCCCGGATTGCAAGAGGGACGTCACCAGTGCACAAATCCCGTT
>NW_005871062.1:13165602-13169229 GCF_000147115.1 Myotis lucifugus | reverse complement strand
GTATGGATATATATATATATATATATATATATATATATATATATATATATATGATTTCAGAGAGGAAGGGAGAGGGGATCGAGCCAACAACCCGGGCGTGTTCCCTTGACCAGAATCAAACCCAGGACCCTTCATTCTGCAGGTCAACACTCTATCCACTGAGCCAAACCAGCTAGGGTGGGTAGTATGGATATTTTAATGATATTAATTCTTCTCACCCATGAGCATATGTCCTCTTCAATTTCTTTTATCAATGTCTTCTAGTTTTCAGAGTACAAGTTTTTAACCTTTTTGGTTAAATTTATTCCTAGGTTTATTTTTTTTATGGAGTTGTAAATGGGATTGTTTTCTTAATTTCTCTGTTAGTTTGTTATTAGTGTATAGAAACACAACATATTTTTGTATATAAGTTTTGTTTCCTGCAACTTTACTAAATTCATTTATTAGTTCTAATAGTTTTTTGTTTGTTTGTGTGTGTGTAGCAGGAAATTAGCCATAGACAATATGTAACAAAAAAACGCTGGCTGTGCTCCAATAAAACTTTAAGTGCAAAAAGCAGGCAGTTATTTAGATTTGGTCAGTGAGCCATAATTGCAACAAGTTATAACACACTCGGATTGTAAAGTTACTTGGAATTTTTTCTTTTTCATTACATTTTGCCTTTAGACTGAGTATCTACTCCTCTTTGACTCAGTTTCTGTGTTTCAGGAGTTTACTCTTGTTTCTAGGGAAGGGTCTTCGTATGTAGGAACATAATCTTGTCACCCAGCCAAGATTTTGGTTCAGAGTGACATCTGGTTTGATTTGGGCCAAAGATACTGGAAAAGACATTTTCTGGAAACTTCTAAGAAAGACTCTCTCTTTATCTTTCTCATTTTTGGGGCTGTTGTGTTAAGATAAGAAGCCCAGAAGTACTGCAGCCATAATGGTAGTATGAGTGAAGTTGGCTTTGGGATAAAGCTGATATCATGAAAGAGAAAGCAAAGAATGAGAGTAGGTCTTAAATGTTCTCACCATACCAAATCCTATATAATAAAAGCCTAATATGCAAATTGTCCCCTCGACTGAGAGTTCGACCGCTCGCTATGATGTGTGCTGACCACCAGGTGGTGGCACAGAACATGGTGGGTGTTGGCAACACAGCACAGGCAGCGGACAGCAGTAGAGGTGCTGCCAGCCCCGATGGGCCCCTACAAGAGCAGGACCACAGCAGGATGGTGGAGCAGGTGAGTGAGTGGCGCCAGGCCAAGGCGGGTGTGAGCAGGGGCCCGATTGCCCCGCAGACAGCGACCAGTGGCAGTGGCGGGAGGGTAGGGCCACTGCAACCAACCTCCCGCGGTGCCCAGGTGGGGGGCTGTGACCTCTGGCCGGCTATCTGGGGGCAGGGGTGATGGGGACAGAGGTGCGGTGAGAATGGGGGATGTTCGCCGAGCTCACTCTCATTCCCCCTGCTACCTTCCCCCAGGATGCCAGGGCCAAATGCTGGGGAAGCCCCACACTCGAGCAGCCTCTTCTGGGTGAGCCAGACTGCAGCCGCCAGGACCACAGGGGCTGGTTGGGCTCCCTGTGGGTTCATGCAGGAGCCGGTCTGCAAGGCCAGCTAGGAGCATGCTGCCCACCCGGTTTCTGTGTGGTGCCGCTGGGCAGCCCAGAGGCCCACACTGCGCCCCAGCCCGTGGTGTCCGGCTGCACTCACCGCATCTCCATGTGGGGACTTGGGTGCCATGACTCAGGCAGAGGGGGGCACGTGGGGGCCCAGGAGCCCAGGTGCTGCCCAGGACCCAGAGGTCAGCGGGGACCTGCCCTTCCACGTCAGACGCTCGCACTTCGATTGCCAGCCAGGCCTAGGGACGGCACTCGTGCATGAATTTTGTGTACCAGGTCTCTAGTATAAAAAAAAAAAAAAAAACAAAGGTGACTATGTGAGGTCATGTGTTAATTACCTTGATGGTGGTAATCATTTCAAACGCTGTATACCTTAAATATATACAATTATTATTTGTCCATTATACCTCAATAAAGTTGGAATAAATTCTGTTTTATGAAAGCTAATTTGAGTTTGATTTTATGTCACTTGTAATATGATGTATGCCATCTGATACAAGAGTGAGGAAAGAGCTTAGGTTAGGAAGATCGGTCAAATGGAACATCAGAGAGAAATGATCTGAGAAATGCAGGCTAGGAATGGGGCACAGGGCAGGAACTGGAGACATTTGGAGTAAGCAGAGTTTAGAATTTTGGACAGGAGGGAGTAGAGCTGTGAGAAAAGCACACCAAGCTGGATCCAAGCTTCTGGATGCTTACATCACACACACACTTGACTCTGAAGACATGGTCAAGAAAAGTACCTTAATATCATCATCTTTGCTTTTGAAAACCAGTTTTCTCTCCAATGAATGCAGACTATGTCATATCAAGTCTGACTTGTTATTAAAATATATTAAGAATTCCAATTTCCCCCAAAAGAATGAACTGCTGCAGGAATTGCCTTCCCATTATAAATAACTAGAAAATAGAGCAAAATATATAAAACAACTATTTTCAGATATTGGACAACAGATAGTTCCAGATTGTAAACCCTAACAGATGGTAAACAGTGAGGTAAGGTTTGTGACTATATTAATTTTCTTTCTGGGGCAGTTTCCAGATCCCACTACAAGGAGGGGAAATCCAAGCTGAGCCTGGTGAACTTATTGCATTGAAGTGATAGATCAGCCCAGCTGGTGTGGGTCAGTTGTTGAGCATGGACCCATGAACCAGGAGGTCATGTTTCAATTCCTGGTCAGGGCACATGCCTGGGTTGTGGGCTTAATCCCCAGTAGGGGGTGTGCAGGAAGCAGCCCATCAATGATTCTTTCTCATTATTGATGTTTCTCTCTCTCCCTCTTTCTTCCTCTCTCTAAAATCAATAATATATATATACTAGAGGCCTGATGCATGAAATTCATGCAAGAGTAGGACTTCCTTCCCCCAGCTGCTGGCACCAGCTTCCCTCTGGCACCCGGGACCCGGGCTTCCCTCGTAGCCCTGGCTACGTCCTGAAGGTCGTCCAGTCTAATTAGCATATTATGCTTTTATTATTATAGATATTTTAAATAAGTGATAGATCAGTTTAAGAAAATCTAGGCAGCTAGAATTTGTGGGCAGAGATAAGGGTGATGCACTGAAGGACAGCTCCAGAGAACTGCAGAGACATCCTCTCAGGTCCGGCTCAGCACTGGTCTGTAGATTGGCAAAAGGAAACCCACCAGAATTCATAGAAGGCTAAGAAAAGTTCATGTTCTTACCAGTTTGAGTAGTGAGGACACTTAATACAGGGCATTGGGTGGAGTCCTTGGAAGTGTCATACCTTAGTATTGAGATGATACGAGTCCTAGAATAAACGTGTCTTTGAATCATGAAGGGATGCCAAGCTGCTGATATGTGGAGACTGTTCTCAGTAATCACCTTTCTTCCCTCCCTCCCTCCCTCCCTCCCTTCCTTCCTTCCTTCCTTCCTTCCTTCCTTCCTTCCTTCCTTCCTTTCCTTCCTCCCTCCCTCCCTCCCTCCCTCCCTTCCTTCCTTTCGATTTCAAAGAGGAAGGAAGAGGGAGATAGAAACATCAATGATGAGAGAGAATTATTGATC
>NW_005871062.1:13158102-13160602 GCF_000147115.1 Myotis lucifugus | reverse complement strand
TTAGTTAAATGTATTTAAAACTGTTTTGTTCTTGATATACATTTTTTCATGTTGCTGTTTCACAGTTTTACATTTAGTTGCGCTAAAAACAAGATGATCACCTTACCTATGAATAGATTTGTCTTAGTAAATCTGAAACCAGATGTTTGTTTAAATTACTACTCACTAATAGGCTTGGGTATGACTTTGGCTTTTTTTTTTCTTAGAAGAAACCACAGATCTGTAGAATCTATGTTTGAAAATGACAGTTTGTTATTATTTCTAAAAGCCCAGAAACTTTTGCATATGAGACAGTTAGGGTTATAACAGTGAGTTCAAATTACTGATTTGAGGTAATATTTTGATACTGTTTCTCATAACAGAGTGAAATACACCCACCTCATCACAGAAACAAAAATGCATGTTTTTTTTCCTCATTTCATTGTTAATGCTTGATGTTATCTAATGCTTTTATCATCATTCTTGTTCTAAAAATGCTCTTATTATAAATGCCACTTGGTTTATTATAAAAGGAATTTTCTAATTAATGAGATTTGATTTTTAAATCTACCTATTAAATATATCGAGTATTAAACTGAACGGCTGTATGGAATTCAAATTACTTACAAATTATAGTCCATGTTAACATTCATTTACATTTACATGTATGATCAATTTTAAAATTATGCTTTAAATGATATGTACCCTTAAAAGCAAGGTTTAGTTATATATAAACAATTCAGGATTAAAATTATGCATATGGAGGATAAGAGAATTAACTTTCATCAAAATATAAATCATATTTTATCATTTGTTTATTGACACTCTATAACTAAAAATTATTTTACTGGGAGAAAATAAAAACCCTTAAAGTGCAAAATTTTCTGTTGAATAGTATAGAAATACTGAGGAGCTATAAATGTAATATTTTCTGCTGATTCAGATAAGACTCGATATGAAAATATGTAGAGCCAATTTTGGCTAACCACCAGCCGACTAACAGCAAACTTTTCACTATCAGTATCACTTAAAATCTTCACTGCACATTTTTTTACTACAAAAAATGTTCTATTACATATTTTTTCTGATCACCACTATTTTCCCTTTTCATTAAAACTTTAAGCTAGCATTAAAATCTTCAAATCTACAGCTTTCCAAATAACAATTAATATTTCCACATCTATTAAATTCATTGAACAAATAAATAAATTAAAGCCTATTTTAAATTATGAAGGCGCATGTTTTTCACATTGGCATTCATTTAAATATTTCCTTTTATTTTTCCTGTGTGGATTCTGGAAGAAGGGCAGTGGAAGGGATAGAACACTTTTGCATTAGTGCTTGAACACTGTTCCAACGAGTCACCATTTTGAAGATGGGCCAGATGTGTGGCAGTATTATGGTGGGCAAGGAAGTCTCAAAATAACATGTTACAATCTGCCAGTGACTCATCAGCATATGTGTATGTGTGTGTGTGTGTCCCCAAGCAATGTTTTCGGCCAAATGGTGTTTAAAAATACTGACAATATTTTACCTCAGCTTGAATCTTGTGATTATCAACTGTGAATTTTCAAGAAAGATGCAAAAAGGCAAATGACTAAAAGCATACATAACTAATTGAGGACTGCAGTCCTCAAGGAGTAGAGTAGTTAACTAGAAGCACAAATTGGGAATATTGCTGCATTCACTTAAATAGAATCCTGTGAAGTAACCATTGAGAAAATATGTATTTGTTGAGCTAGTTGGTGTAGTTAGATAATGGAAAGACAAGCGTTGCCTTTTTGTTCTTTCTGCCGTTGTTATGATCTTCCCTATACTGATGAGCTGCTATCCTTTTCTGGGATGACTCAGATCCGGAAAAAGACATTATCCTCATTTCCCAATCTAGAGCGCTAAAAAGACAGCGGGGACACAGATGCATATAGATAGTAAAGTGTTTCAAAGATAGAAAGATGGATTCACTTTTATGTTTTTCCAAGCTCTTACTTGAATGCTGTGGTTTTACCATATTAGGACAGATCTTGATTTTCCATGTGTTTGATTGATATTTTCACTTCCTGTCTTCACTTTTTGGGGAATGTTACTTCCACAGACATGGGCTGGGTTCTGGCTTTCACAAAATAATTCTGAGGTGACCCCTGTGGGTTGGTAAAGAGGAAGAGTCCTGAGGAAGCAGGTTAAGTTTGGGGCTCATAGCGCTTGTGTTAGAGAACAGAGAAAATAAGGGAGTAGGTGTGGAGCATCTTTTCTGAATGATGCCTGGGGTGCTACAATAGGAGAGATACCCTCCCCCTAAAGGCGGTGGTGTGGACCTGCAAGGTGAAGATGTGCCAAATGCATTTGCTCAGAATATCCAATACATTTTATATATTTTTAAAACTTTGATAGTCAAATAGATCATATAATCATATACTTCAAAATAAGCCAGACACAAAAGGACAGATATTGTATAATTGCACTGAAGTGAGCTACCTTCATAGACAGAAATTCATAGACAGAAAGTAGAATAGTGATTACCAGA
>NW_005871062.1:13152885-13157774 GCF_000147115.1 Myotis lucifugus | reverse complement strand
GATAAATTCATAGGGTGGTGCAAATGTATGTGCATTTTGATAGTTACCTTTTCACCAATTGTCTGTTAGGCTGCCTGTTTCCCTCACATCCTAACATTGTTATAATTAAACTTTTCTCTTTCTGGCAACCTGAAAGGTGAAAAATCCATTGCTATTTTTGCGGGGGGCGGGGGGTTTAAAAGGAGACTGTGTCTGTAAACTTCCTTAAGGAGCTGGAATTGCGATTCCATTGGTCTTATGTATATGAATGGGGAATCTGAGGCACATGAGTGCTTTTAACCCACTTTCTAATGAAGCTGTGGTTGAGCTGATTGATAATGTATCACTGATTGAGTGATACACTATTCATTAATTTTTAAATGGCTTAAGCTAGAGAAGGGTTAAAAGTTTGCCCAAATGATATATATGGTATTGTTTCAATCTGTATACTTTTTGATTTGGGAGAATTTCAACGTTTCCCCCAGTTATTAATTATCAAGCATTTAACAATAAATAAGACATAATGTCTGCCTTGAGGAGCTTACAGTGTGATAGGGGAAGCTATCCAATAATAAGGCAATTGCAGTTGCCATGTGAGGGTGAGGGTGGATGATACAGAAAGATGGCTGGATGGGTCCTTCCCACAGATACAGGTGGTGAGAGGCAAGGAAGGTGGTCCAGAAAGGCTTGCACGCGAAGTGAGTTCTTTCTTACAAATGGGATTTAGGCAGGTGGAGTGGGGAGGGGAGGGAAGGATGGATGATTTGAGGAATCTGGAAAAGGAACAGACACATTCACTGCAAGGTCCTGAGGCGAGGGAAAGTGTGGAACCTCGAGAGCCTTCCAGGTCGTTCAGGTGGCGGCAGCCTAGAATGAGAGTTCTTCTGATGAGCATTTTTTTTGTATTTTTTCTAAAAAGTATAGACCTTGGTCAAACTTCAGACTCAGGAGTTTCTCCTGATCCTAGAGCTTGACCAGGCATTTTCACTCTCACCCTGGGTCAACAACAAGGTCAGTGATAATTTTTTTCTCATATTTTGAAATTATTTTTACATCAAGGCTGTAGTATGTGCAGCAAACCTATGCTGCTCACTCCCATGTCCCTACTTCCTCTTTTCTCTCCTTGACTTTCATCCTCTGCTTTTTCAAACCTTCCTGAAATCCCAACCTGTACTACCAAGCCTATCTCCAAAGTCTTTCCTATTCTGCCCACTTCTTGCCTGTAAATCATTTGTTTCTTCTTCGATCATTTATCGAGCATTTTTGTGCTGGACGCTGGGTAATGTGTGGAGGGTATAAGGATGAATGAGACCAGTTCCTGTCCTCAGGTTAATATTCTCTTGAGCACTTTATTACCTTTATTATAGTGCTTGTCACAGCCTGCCTGGTAATACAGGGCAGCCTAATTACTCTGAGAGCATTTTGATTTGTGCAGGCGGCCTTCAGTCATAGTATGGGTCCTCAAACTTTTTAAACAGGGGGCCAGTTCACTGTCCCTCAGACCGTTGGAGGGCCGGACTATAGTTTTAAAAAAAACTATGAACAAATTCCTATGCACACTGCACATATTTTATTTTGAAGTAAAAAACAAAACAAAACGGAAACAAATACAATATTTGTATTTGCATGTGGCCCGCGGGCCGTAGTTTGATGACCCCTGTATCACTATAGTGCCTAGGACACACAAAGGTGTATTGTCTAATCATTTCAATTTGGGGTGAGGTTGGGGGAGGAGAAAAAGGAGGAGGAGGAGGAGGAGGAGGAGGAGGAGGAGGAGGAGGAGGAGGAGGAGAGAGGAAGAGTTATTGAGTGTTTACTCTGTGCCAGGCACTTGGATAAATGCTTTATTGATACTATCCCATTTAATTTTTCTCAAAAACCATGGAGCAGGAATGAGTAGTTCCTCCATTTCACAAGGTGGGAAACTGAGAAACAGAGGCTTACATAACTTGCCCTGGGTCACATTGCTAACAAGTGGCAGAGCCAGGATTCATCCCCGTGGAGTCTGGTTGCAGGGACCTTCTTTTGGCCACTGTGATAGACTGGTTTTCTTCTTGGTCCTCATTCCTCAACAGATCACACAAACCAACAGCACACCTGCAGCCTACTGGTAATTTTGCTTTATTCATGTTGATGTCCTGAGACTCAGTGGCCCCTGTCTGTATGTTCGAAATTTGAGTTCACATCTAGGTTGTAGCGCCCAGCCAGTGAGCGCCAGACATCAGGTAGCATCTATATTTATCTAGTTTTACATGATGCGTGTAGACAGATGTCTGCATTTGTATGAGCCTTTAAATGCCATGTGATGATGATAATGAGGCTGATTTATGCTGCTTACCAGATGGATCCCCAAGGCTGCTTGGAAGCTGGCATACAGTCAAAGGCAACTTGCAGATAGCTGTGATGTGACAGTAGATCTTCAGAGCTCTGCTTGAGCAAGCTTTCAGTGTGGTTTAGATCAGGGCTTCACAGACTTGTCCACTGACGTGTTCCCTACAGCCCAGGACAGTGAAGCATGTACGTCCGTGAGCTGGTGATGAAGCATGGAATTATCAAGGCATTTCATGCCTGCAGTCTCCAGGTTTTATCTTGAAATTCAATGCAGATTTTTAATAATCTGATAATAAATAATAGTCCAATAATAATGGAATAATTTATTCATGCTTATTTATTTGCCATCAAATAAAACAGATACTGCAGGAGGTGTGGCATTATTTTCTGCAACCTCAAGGTCTCTCTGGCACTGCATTTTATCAGACCTCCCTGGGAGGAGCACTGGTTAAATAAAACTGATGTGGTTTAGACCGTTTGAGGTGTGGTCACTTAAAACAGTTATTGTCATATCACATCAGGGATGAGAGGGTGCACAGGCAGTCTTGTCCATCCATAGTCTAGGGCTCAATACCCTTTCTAATGGCTGTTTTCAATGACAGTCACCTGATATCCCTGTGTGGAGACAAGCAGTGTAGACAATGTAACGTTTCTGAGGTGACCAGTAATGTTCCCCTGCTCCTGGGATTCTATGTTAATGAACTTGAGCCCCAGTCTGCAGTGGTCCCCATAATTTCTTGACATTTCTAAGGGTTTATTTTCCTGAGGATTCCTCTAGTTTAGTGTTTTGCACCTCAGGTGTTTTCTGCGTTGTTTTTAGCCCAAATGGAGGCAAAATTCAGTGCCTCTACTAGTTTACCACCCAAATCCACTCACACTGAGCATTTCCCGAGTTTGTTAATTTGATTGAGTATCTGAGGACTTCAGTCCCACAATAATTTCACTTGCTCTCTCCTTACCCCGACTTACTTTTCTTCTATTTCTTCCCTCTTAAGAGCAAACAAATTGCTCTTTCTGTCTCATGTCTTGTAGTTTCACCCTCTTCTCTGAATCCTTGGCCTCAGGTGACATTCCTGCCCTGGCTGACTCACCTACCCCAAGTGGGGCTACTAAAGCATTTTCCCAACAAAGGCAATTCTAATTCTCCTAGAGGAATTCTCATACCAGCTGTCAAGAGAATTAAATGTTCTTCATCCAGCCCCCCTAATAATAAAGTAACAAAGGTTGAGGGTGATTTATTTTCTTTTAAAAAATAAATTAGAACAGAACAGACTCAAGGTTATCTTAGTAATAATAGCTCTCTCTCACTCTCCCGTGCATTCCAATATGCTGTCTTGAATGGGGAGAAAGGCATGAAGCTACAGCTTGCTCAAAGGGAATTGAGCTTGTCAGGGTGCTATCTGTGTATTGCAGGGGACAAAAGAGCTTCCCTACTTTGCGGGACTCCTGAAGAGTTATCTAGCATCTGCTTCAAACATTCTCAATGTTGGGTTTCCAGCCCCTTAGAGCAGCACGCATAGTCTCTGATAGTGCTGACAATTTAGAAAATCTTCTTTGTATTGAACTATTTCAGCTTTCTGGAGCTTTCATCCTTGTTTTCTAACCCAATTTACATAAATTCAGAGCTGATTAGTTTGACTTGAGTTATATTAGTCCAGTATTATATACTCTCCATCCCAAAATATATATTGGAGTAAAAATCACTTTCCTGCTCAAAATGTCTTGGTGGCTCCCCCATTACCCAGAGAATAAAGTCTTACCTCCTTAGCAGAACAAACATTGTCCTTGATAAGTGTGATCAAACATCCCTTTCCATCTCAACCCTCTGCTTCCCTGGTCTTTTGTCTCCTGCTGTCTGAGTTCCCCTAATTCCCCAAGTAGATGTGCCACTTTGTTTTTATTCCTCTTTCCCACCATTATAAAAGCTTCCCAACCTGCCTCATCTTCACTCATAAGCATCTTATTTATTTTCCAATGGTACTTTCACCATGAAGCCTTCCTTGCTTTCTTTGGTCCAATGAGTTGCTGCTATCTCTGGGTTCCTTATTGTTACTTAGACTTGTGCTGTCCAGCACAGCAACCACTAGCCACGTGTGACTCTTGAAATTGTCTAGGTCAAGTTGAGATGTATCGTAAATGTAAATTACATAGTGGATTCAAAGACTTAGTACAAAAAATGGGATGTAAATATCTCATAAGCAACTTTTTTTTTTTTTACATTGATTCTATATTTAAATAAGATTTTGGGCCCTAGCTGGTTTGGCTCAGTGGATCGAGTGTTGGCCTGTGGACTGAAGGGTCCAGGTTCAATTCCAGTCAAGGGCACATGCCCAGGTTGTGGGCTCGATCCCCAGTGGGGGTTGTGCAGGAGGCAGCCAATCAATGATTCTCTCTCATCATTGATGTTTCTATCTCTCTCTTCCTCTCTGAAATTAATAAAAATGTATTTAAAAAATAAATGAGATTTTGGTTATATTGGTTTACATAAAACATTATTAATTTCACATTTTCAAAAAATTTTTTTCAATGTGGCTACCAGAAAATTCAGAGTTACTTAAGTAGATCACATTATAGTTGTT
>NW_005871062.1:13144160-13152785 GCF_000147115.1 Myotis lucifugus | reverse complement strand
CTCCTCCCAGGCCCCGCCGGACGGGTCCGCCCTCACTCCCCACCCACTGTCCTCATCCATAGGGGCATGATTTTTGTCCAGTCTCTTCCCGCATCTCCCATTCCCCTTTCCCCCCCAAGAATAGTCAGTCCATTCCCTTTCTATGTCCCTGATTCATTATAATCACCAGTTCATTCTGTACATCAGATTATTTATTCACTTGATTCTTAGATTCACTTGTTGATAGATGCATATTTGTTGTTCACAATTTGTATCTTTACCTTTTTCTTCTTCCTCTTCTTAAAGGATACCTTTCAGCATTTCGTATAATACTGGTTTAGTGGTGATGAACTCCTTTAGCTTTTCCTTATCTGTGAAGCTCTTTATCTGACCTTCAATTCTGAATGATAGCTTTGCTGGATAAAGTAATCTTGGTTGTAGGTTCTTGGTATTCATCACTTTGAATATTTCTTGCCATTCCCTTCTGGCCTGCAAAGTTTCTGTTGAGAAATCAGCTGACAGTCGTATGGGTATTCCCTTGTAGGTAATTGAGTCTCTTTCTCATGCTGCTTTTAAGATTCTCTCTTTGTCTTTTGCTCTTGGCATTTTAATTATGATGTGTCTTGGTGTGGTCCTCTTTGGATTCCTTTTGTTTGGGGTTCTCTGCACTTCTTGGATCTGTAAGTCCATTTCTTTCACCAGGTGGGGGAAGTTTTCTGCCATTATTTCTTCAAATAGGTTTTCAATATCTTGCTGTCTCTCATCTTCTGGCACCCTCATAATTCTGATATTAGTGCGCTTGAAGCTGTCCCAGAGGCTCCTTACACTATCTTCGTATTTTTGGATTCTTTTTTCATTTTGCTTTTCCGGTTGGGTGTTTTTTGCTTCTTCGCATTTCAAATCTTTGGCTTGATTCTTGCACTCCTCTGGTCCGCTATTTGGTATAATATTCTTTATTTCAGTCCGTGTATGCTTAATTTCTAGTTGGTTCTTTATCATAGCATCGAGGGTCTCATTAGTTTTCGTGAGGCTCTCCTCAAGTTTATTGGCAGCTTCTAGCACATAATTGCAAGCCCTCAAAATTGCGTTTTTTAGCTCTGTATTCTCCATTTCTGTCATGTTTTTTTGTCTCCGCATTTTTTATGCTTTCTTGGTGCACCCCCTTGTGGTCTTTGTGCGCAGTCTTGTTCTAGTTAAGCCTTGATTATTGTAGTTAATACTAGAGGGATTTGACCACCAGGCTGACTGGCTGTGAGAATCAGCTGTGGGAAAACTTCTGTCCTCTGGGGAGGTGCTAATCTAGCCTTTGCCTGAGGCGATCCGGCAAATGGCTCTGCGCAGGGCTTGGGCGGGGCGGGATCAACAGGGCGGGTGGAGGGAGCAGTTATGGCCGCTCTCAGTCCCGTTCCCAGAGGCTCTGCTTCTCAGAACCCCGGCAACCGCTACAAACCTCAGAGAGAAAGCTGCCCTCACGTTCCAACTGATGCTAGACAATCCCGCTTCTCCCGTTTGAGTCTGAGTCCCTAGAGACTCGCCCGGATCTGGAGCTCAGAGTCTGAGACTTCCTCCTGATTGAAAACGACAACCGCGCCCTCATCCACCAGCCCGCTTTGTGCGCGCACCTCCGCACCTTTAAATTTTCCACACTGCGCCTCCTCTGAGCCTCGGAATGCTGTTCTCTTTCCTTCTAGTTGAAGAGTCTCTCCTCAGCCAGCCTTCCTGTGGTTCTGGGTGATGTCCGTTCCGTCTTTTAGTTGTATTTTTGAAGTGGTTGTTTGCGGCAGCAGTCTCCGGTGTTTACCTATGCCGCCATCTTGGTGGTCTCTCTCCACATTATAGTTGTTTAGATCATTATAGGGGATCAGTTCTAAGCACCTTGCATTATCACTCAGTGTGCATTTCAGCCCCTGCTGTTAGAATTCAAGTTCCCTGCGGTCAGGGAGTTGTACCCTGATATTGCTCACTACTCACTCACCCAAAGATATTTTCATTCAGTGGATGTGCAATACATGCAAATGAATCAAAACAGAAAATGTTTTATCAGAAGAGGTCAGAAATTCAAGTGATGACAGAAACCTGGCAGGCAGCGTTATTATATGAAGTGAACTGGGTTAAAAGGGATCTTGGTGTTAGGGACACAGTAGGATTTGGGAGTCGGTTAGCAGGACTATGGTCAACTGGATATTCATGGCTTTGTAAAGGAGGCAACTATTTCTTCCCATCAGCTGAATTACTCCAACATGGGAACATAGGCCCAGGGTTGCCAAAGTTTTTAGTCTTTTAAGAGAGACTGGACTTTTATGTGAATTTAACTGGTTTTTATATGTTGGCTTTATTCTTAAAATTTTGTGGGAGCAACCAGAAGAGGTTGGTGGCTTGGACACATCCTGAAAGTTACTAGTTAGTGCTTCTCATCTAAAGAGTAAAATGAAATTTGCCTGCAGTGCCATGTTAAAGAGTAAAACAAGGTTCATTATTGTGGCTTTGATCAAGAAGGGACTGGAGCCCTAGCTGGTTTGGCTCAATGGATAGAGTGTCGGCCTGTGGACTGAAGGGTCCAAGGTTCCATTCCAGTCAAGGGCACATGTCTGGGTTGCGGGCTGGATCCCCAGTGAGGGCCGTGCTGGAGGCAGCCAATCAATGATTCTCTCTCATCATTGATGTTTCTATCTCTCTCTCCCTCTCCTTTCCTCTCTGAAATCAATAATAAAAAAAAGGGCTGGAATTTGGACCCTTAAATTTGCAGATCATTCAGAAAACTATTGGCAGGGGTTATTTCCAAACATTCCCAAATACTGTAGAATTTTTCGACTTAGGTTTTTAAGGGGAACAAGGAGGATGTGGGGTCTACAAAATAAATTTATATGAAACTGTCCCCATAATGCTGAAGAAAATAATGTCTCTCATTCTTAAGTCTAGAGTTTGGGAAATGGTCAAGAAGCCATCATTTCTGACTTTTCAGAGCTCTGTGACTTGTGTTGACAGAGGGATTCTTGTGGTTGACTTTACCATATGTGATGTGACAGGTGAGAATGGGCGGAATGCTAAGAATAATGTTTCGAAATGACAGTGTGCTGCTTCTAAGGGAGATTAGCAGTACCCTTGCTTTGGTTTACATTTCTTTGAAAAACAAAATCAGTAGACCATGTAATGCAAAATAACTCTGGCTTAGAATTGTATTGCATGTTGAACAGGTCCTTATTAGTAATTAGTAACTTTTGTTGTCATGTTGTAAAGCTCAGTAACCTGTAGTCATAACAATATCAGAATTAGCTTACCAAAGGGGTCATTATTCTATTGGGTAGGAAAATAAGTGACGATATAGATAACTTCACTTCTATTTTATTTTACATGTAAATTGAACACCTGAAAGCAAAGATTCTATTTACAATAATGCCTTTGAAAGACATCCATCATGTATAAATGAGTATCTGAGAATTTTAAAATATCTCCTAAGCAAATATAAAGGAGCATGTTATAAGATATTACATCAATGAATCAAGATAATAAAGTGTTCTTAGCTTTTAATACACAGTACATAGTAATTTGACTAAGTAAAGGGAACACTATATTTTATTGATTCACCAATTGTTAATCAAGTATCAGTGAGTTGTAAATTCATTCTGACTTGTGGTTAGCCTTTGAGTAAGTCCCAAAACCTTTCTGTTTCTCAGTTTCCTCATTTGCAAAGTAGTTGCAATACTCTCATTTATCTCTCAAGCATAATCATATGCTGGTTTGGAAGATGGTGCTACTAGCAAAGTGTTCTGAGAGCTAGGCAGATAAATGTGATTGTTATTTCCATAGTATGTTGATATAGCAAACTTCTATAATAATAAAAGTGTAATATACTAATTAGACTGGACAGCTGAAGGATCTTCCGGATGTCATTCTGGACATCCTTCCGGACAAAGCCACCACGGCAGGGGCCGAGGCAGAGGGGGTTAGGGGGGATCAGGCAGGCAAGTGAGTGGTTAGGGGCAATGAGGCAGGCAGGTGTGTGGTTAGGGGCAATCAGGCAGGTAGGCAGAGTGGATAGGGGTGATCAGGCAGGCAGGCGAGTGGTTAGGGGCGATGAGGTAGGTAGGCAGAGGCAGTTAGGGGCAATCAGGCAGTCAGGTGAATGGTTAGGGGCAATGAGGCAGGCAGGTGAGTGGTTAGGGGCGATCAGGCAGGCAGGCAGAGTCAGTTAGGGGCAATCAGGTAGGCAGGCAGGTGAGCGGTTAGGAGCCAGCAGTCCTGGATTGCAAGATGAATGTTTGACTCCAGGTTTAGGCCTGATCCCAATTGGGCCTAAACTGGCAGTTGGACATCCCCCAAGGGGTCCCGGATTGTGAGAGGGTGTAGGCCGGGCTGAGGGATTCCCCCTCCCCCACCTTGCACGAATTTCGTGCACTAGGCCTCTAGTGTTTTATAAGAACAGCCTGGATTACTTTATAGTACCTTATTGTTTAGCTCCACAAACTTGTTATGAAGAGTAAATAGCCATACACATTAACTATTACAAATGATATAATAATAACATGAATGGAAACCTCTTAATGGGAAAAAACACCCAGAATTCCAAATAACAACAAAAAAAAACCCCTGTCACTTTTTATATTCTCTTTCAATCCTAGTCCAAATGAATTTCACCTTTTTACATAATTATAATCATAATAGAGATAAAATTTAGTTATTGTCTTTTGTGACAATATACTCTATTTCCCCATATTTCTGCATAGTTTTCAAAATTATTTTATATGGCTGTGTAATCCTCCATTAAATATAGGTATTATAATTTACTTAACTGGCTTTTTTAATTGCTGATAATCTGGCTTTCTCAAGTCTTTAAAGAAGGTATTCCAGAAAGAAAGAGTGAAAAGTTAAAAATGTTTCACCTTAATTGGTGAGAAATAGGTTGATGATGAGGAAGCAGGCTGTTGAAGAGGAAAGATATCTGTCACCTCTCAGTCTAGGATTATCTGCACAGCCTAGTGGTCTTGTAAATCAGAGTGCAGCGAGGACAGTGGTGAAGCTGCAGATTTGGCCCTAACCGGTTTGGCTCAGGGGATAGTGCGTGGGCCTGTGGACTGAAGGGTCCCAGGTTCGATTCCAGTCAAGGGCACATGCCCAGGTTGTGGGCTCGATCCCCAGTAGGGGGTGTGCAGGAGGCAGCCGATCAATGATTCTCTCTCATCATTGATGTTTCTATCTCTCCTGCTCCCTTCCTCTCTGAAATCAATCAATCAATCAATATATACATATTTTAAAAAAATGCAGATTTGGGAGGCTTTGGCATTCAAGACATGGAACTCTGATGAGATGCGCCAGGTTAGTGCGCATAGTTTGAAGAGTAACCGAGGACAGGACTCTAAATGATAGTCACATTTAAAGGACAAACAGAGGGAACGCATTGCAGAGGGGACTAAGAAGGAATGGTCAGAAAGAAACAGAAGTGTCCTAGAAACCAAGAGAAGCTGAGGGTGGCAGTGGTGTTATGACTTGCACAGGGGCAGAGCTGACTCTGGAATCTAGGGCTATTGATGTGTATGTCCTACAGGCACGGCTCCACCATCCCATGGGTAGGCACAGTTGTAACCTTTAACACTGTGGGTTCTGCCTGTTTCCAGTCAAGGACAGGATTCCTCCATTTACCAAGATCTATTTGATTCTTTTAAATTGAGTTCATTTCTCAATCTGAAAACACTAAAATCTAAGAATAGAATAACTTGGTTTATAGAAATGTCTTATTTATTTCTACTGTTATATTAAACAGTAGTTCCCAGACACTGGTTTAAGGACACTGGAGCTTCTGTTTTAGTAGATTTAGGGGGCCCCAAGGGTTTTCATTTTTTTAATAAGCTCCCAGGTAACTCTGATGAACATTCAAATTTGGGAACCCTTGATTTATTAATCAGAAGTATGGGGTGGGCAAAAGGTCTACAGTTGTTCACATGGAAAATAATACAATAATGAATAAATAACAATATAGGAATAAACTGTGTTTCCTGTACTCACAGCTGTAAATCTACTTTTGTCCACCCCATATATAAAAGCTTCACAGAGATTTTAGAATGGGACATCTAGCAGTTTGCCATACCAGGGGATAAATAAATGACAATTTATTTTCACAGAGAATAGGTCCAGAGCACGTATATATCTGTTGAACTTCTTCTCCATTAAGAATATTAGGATTCTGAGGAAATTAAAAACATGATAGCTTGAATGAATAATTGGATACACTCAACATCTACAGGGGGAATGCGATCTCCAGATCAATTTTTGTGAAGAGGAATATGCTTCAAAGAGAATCACAGCCAATGGGAAAAGAGGGTGGTATCGGAGGGTGCTTCTTTCCAGGGCTCCTCACCTGTGTGCTGCTTACGTCTTGGCCTCTCCATGGGAACATGTGTTGCGTAGAAAGTGCCTTGGACTTGGTATGAGATGCGTTGGTTTGGAAGTCTGTTCTGCTCCTTGCCAGCTGACTGACCTTCAGAGAGTTCTGTAACCTGGGATTCTTATCTGTTAAACACGATAATACCAGCATGAGAAATGTTTTTTAAAAACATATTTTTATTGATTTTAGAGAAAGAGAGATATAGAATCATCAATGATGAGAGAGAATCATTGATTGGCTGCTTCCTGCACACCCCCACTGGGGATCGAGCCCACAATCCAGGCATGCGCTCTGCCTGGGAATTGAACCGTGATCTCCTGGTTCACAGGTTGATGCTCAAACACTGAGCCACACCGACTGGGCGAGAAATGTTTTGTTTTTTTAAATATATTTTTATTGATTTCAGAGAGGAAAGAGAAGGAGAGAGAGATAGAAACATCAATGATGAGAGAGAATCATTGATTGGCTGCCTCCTGCATGCCCCAATGTTTTCACAATGTAAACATGAAAAAATGTTATTTATTATTAGCTCTGAAAGGTGCAATTTCTGGTGTGCCTGCTCTCATGAATAGTTGTGAAATATAAACATTTAAAATAGTTAAAATGATTGCATTTTAAATATTCTCATATTGTTTGGGTGTGTTGTGTATGTCTTTAAGTTGATTCCTAAAAGGTGTGTCAAGGGGTCTGAACTGGGACCTTTTAATCTATACTTTTTCTTAACAAATATAAAACATTCACTCTTTTTATATGTTATATAAAATTTACAGATAAACTTAAATTCAAACTAAATATTAATGATTAGTTTTTGAATATGCATTAAAAATTTTACCTCCCATTCTTTGTCCTGCTGGACTTTAAAATTGCTTTTTTTTGTAAGCATACTTGCCTTTTAAAGTCTTTAGTGAATTATTTCCTTTCATTCACATGTATTCCTTTTAGCTAAGCTAAAAATATGACCTTTTAATTGCCAATTAAAAACCTATTTTTAGTTTTTTTGTTCTAAAAGAGATGGTTTTGATTTTATTATAAAAGCTTGTATGCTTTTTAAATCTTTTCTTAAGTCTTATTATTCACTTTACGTGGCCTCTTTGAGACAACAGGTGTTTCTTTGTTACAAGATTTGACTTAATTAAAACCGAGTGAAAGGAGAGGAAGGAACCCTGTTCTGGCAGGTTTGCGCACTCGGGAGGCTCTTTAGCCAGCATTGTAAGGAACGGGGCTTATCTTTCTTTAGGGACTCTGCTAGATGGGCAGGAAGAGTAATATTGAAGGACTTTAGACAATATCTTAAAGCTAAAAAGACCAATTTAAGTAACTGATCTTTGCCCATTGACTTAGGGTTTAAATTCATGAATACTTGATCATCATTTTTTATTGTTTGTGATTTCCTAGAGACTCTAGATTTAAGGCTTAGTTCTGTCATTATTTTCTTTTTTATGTGTATACTAGAGGCCCGGTGCATGAAATTCGTGCATGGGGAGGTGGGCCCCTCAGCCCGACCTGCATCCTCTCCAATCTGGGACCCCTCGGGGGATGTCCGACTGCCTCTCGAAATCCAGGACCACTGGCTCCTAACCCCTTGCCTGCCTGCCTGCCTGATCACCCTTAACTCCTCTGCCTGCCTGCCTGATTGCCCCTAACCACCTCTGCCTGCCTGGTCGCCCCTAACCACCTCTGTCTGCCTGCCTGATTGCCCCTAATTGCTCCCCTACTGACCTGATCACCCCTAGTTGCTCCCCTGCTGGCCTGATGGCCCTTAACTGCCTCTGCCTTGCCCCACACCCAGGACCCAAGACCCAGGATTCCCTCCTCCGTCTGGTTGCAGGCACCCGGGACTCGGGCTTCCCTCCCTCTGGCCAGCCGCAGGCACCCAGGACCTGGCCGGCTTCAACCGGGTGGGCCACAGCCACAGGGGACCGTGGGCGGGCAGCTTTGCCTGGGCCACAGCTGCAGGCACCTGGGACTGTGGGGTGGGTGGCTTGTCCCTCTCCTAGGCTGCAGGCACAGGTGCTGGCGCTGGCGCCCGGGACTGCGGTGCGGGCGGCTCGTCCTTCTCCTGGGCCGCAGCCTGGCTGGTCCTCATTCCTCTCTCATGAGCTCATTTGTGCCTGGCTGGTCCTCATTTGTGCCTGGCTGGCCCCATTCCTCTCTTGCGAGCTCATTTGTGCCTGGCTGGTTCCCATTCCTCTCTCCCAGTGTAGAGTGTCTGAGCTGTTACAGTGTGATGGACATGAGGGCATGATGGCGTGATGACCATTTGCATA
>NW_005871062.1:13141175-13143088 GCF_000147115.1 Myotis lucifugus | reverse complement strand
GGGGGGAGGGGGGGGGGGGAGGGGGCATTTGGCCAGTAGGCCCCGCTCTTGATCGGGGTGGGAGAGTTTGATCAGGGGAGGTCACCAGTGGGGAGGGGCCGCGAGGTTGGCTGCTGGCCCCACCCCCTGATGGGGCTGGTTTGCTGGCCACAGTGGGCGTCATAGCGACTGGTTGTTAGGTTGTTATGGCCGTTACAGTAGCTGCCTTTTTATATATTTATATATTTTAGAGAGAGAGGCAAGGAAGGGGGGGGGAGAGAGAGAGAGAGAGAGAGAGAGAGAGAGAGAGAGAGAGAGAGAAACATTGATCAGCTGCCTCCCCCATGCACCCCGACTAGGAATCAGACTAACAACCTTTTAGTGCATGGGACGATGCTCAACCAACTGAGCCACACCAGCCAGGGCTAGATCTGTCATTTTTGAAATTTCTGTCAATTCTGATATATGGTTAATGACAATACTTCTAAGCTTAATTTTAAGTGCATGTTTTAATGTATGAATAATTTTCTAATTTTTTCTTGAAAAGCTCAACTTCAGAGCCTTTAGTGGCCCTCACCTCCCTCAGGCTTCGGTGCAGAGGCCTTTATTTCATCCTGCCCAGAACTACACCTGCTCGTGTCCCTCCTGGTCCACTGTGTGCGTGGTCACTCCTCATACATTTGAAAGTGCTTTGCTTACCTGATTTTGTCCCTCTCTCTCCACTAAAATGTGAATGCCATGAGATCAGAGACTTATTCACTGCTGTATCCCTATGCATAAAACAATGGTTGGTACTAAAAGACAATTTATTGAATGAATATATGACTTATTTTTTTAATAACAGGACATACCTGTATCCTGGGTTGTGTGCCTTATTTTTTGACTAGAGTTGTTTTCCTTTTTGTAATTTGGTACTCTTTCTCAATTTTTTAGAGCCTTACCATCTGCTAGGGTTGCTAAAATTCTTATTTTCACCTTCATAGAAAGGCCAGTAGGAAGCCCTACTGGGCGTTTTGTCAGTAATATAGCACCAGGTGTTAGACCAGTGGAGTCAGACAGGACTTTGGTTCAGCAACCTCGGTACTTGAGTTCTGGCTAAGAAAGAATTCAGAGCCAAGATTCAAACATGAGAGAAAGTTTAGTCACAGAGGTAGAAGAAGTGAGCTGTAGAAGGAACGGGCTTAGGAAACAAGTTACAGAGGCAAAAGAAAGGCCCTCAGAGCTCAGGAGAAAGAGAGATGCAAGGACAAGGTGCCTGGAGGAAGTGGGTAGGGAAAGACTGAGAGAGGGAGAGAGCCGTGCCGGGTCGTCTGTCTTGAAGGTATTTATCTGGAGGTCTCTGGGGAGGCTCCCAATGGAATATTCATCAGCTTTTCAGGTATGTCCTTTCAAGGTCGTGGTTTCCCCTGATTGGTAGGCACCAGGGCAGGGAGTCTTAGTGCAGCTGGTCCTGATGTCTGATTTTGCTGCTTGTCTGGACCTGGAGCTGAAACACAACTAAGGCCTAGATGTTACCCCTAATGCTTAAGGGAGTGGCCGTGCATGAGGCCACTCTTTGGCCCCCTGTTCCTCCTTTAATAGAGTCTATTGAATGACCAGCAACATGTCAGGGGAGAGTCTGAACTACATGACCAGTGATATAAAAGGTCAGGGGGTCTACACTGCATGACCAGTGATATGCTAGTGGAGGAAAGGTTATCCTGGGGGGGGGCGGGGGAGGGGAAGTCCTTGTTTTCCCAGTTTTGCCAATTGCTAGGCACTGGGGGCTTTCCGTACTGGTGACCTGTACCTGACCTGGCCCCTCATCCGTGGTCTGCCTACTATAGGTGGAGTTCATTACCAAGGGTAAACCTTAGCCAAGCTGTGACGCTGATGTATAATACTAGAATGCCAATTTGTTGTTATCACGAGAAATAGAAAACTAGAAATCTATA
>NW_005871062.1:13107606-13140874 GCF_000147115.1 Myotis lucifugus | reverse complement strand
GCCATTGAATATTCAGGACATAGTACAATGCCTGACACTCAATGAAGTGCTGGATAAAAAAATGGAGGGGTGAAGGGACTAGAAAGGGAACTGGGACTAAAACAGGACAGATGTAGCCCTGTGATCAGTACTGGTTTCTCTCCTGTGTGGAATGCTCTCCTAAAAAATATAAACATGTATATGTATGTGCATGTATGTGTACACATATTAAAGTAATGCATGCTAACTATGAAAAAACTTTTTTGAGACAAACTGGTCCTGATGTTAGCCAGGGCATCGCTGGTCTGATTTTGCTGCTTTAGTATAGATATATTTAAAATAAAAATTAAAATCACTTCCCAGCACCACTCTTTCCCTTAGGCTCAATCCTAATTCCCAGAAATAGTCACTCTAAATGGTAGGGTATATTGCTTTAGGTACTTTATGTACGTGACACCGAGATATGTGTGTGTGTGTGTGTGTGTGTGTGTGTGTATTTATACATTAAAAAAATATTGTTATAAAACTTCCTTACTTTCACTTAACAGTCTTGTGGTCACATACTGGGCAAATAATTAGAGCATGTAGATTTACCTATTTCTTTTAAACAGTTGAAAAGTATTTCTTTGTATTGACATGACATTTGTTTATTAAAAATATTTATTAGGCTTCAGTTATATGCCAGAAACTACAATTATTTAGTGGTTGGCAAACTCAATAGTCAACAGAGCCAAATATCAACAGTACAATGATTGAAATTTCTTTTGAGAGCCAAATTTTTTAAACTTAAACTATATAGGTAGGTACATTGTTATTAACTTAATTAGGGTACTCCTAAGGCTTAGGAAGAGCCACACTCAAGGGGCCAAAGAGCCGCATGTGGCTCACGAGTTTTAAACCAATCCCTCATTGATTGATTTATATAATTTCTAGTGTTTTTGGTGTACAATTTTGCAATTAAATATACACATACACACATTTATGGCTCTATGCATTTTTTTGCCATTCTGACAAAAACAGGAATAATTTTGATTGCTTTACAAAAAATAATAATAATAGCAATTACCTACGCTTTTTGCTCCAAAGTGACTGTTTAAAAAATCGGGTGTCTATACTTGCATATAAGGATTTCTGGTACCAATAATTAATCAGAAGCAACCCTATTATACAATGTGACTAATAAGATTCAACTCTGTGACCTATATGTTTATGGTTCAAGACAGGTCATTCACACCAGTTGGCTATTGTTGTGTTGGCTGTTGTCATTTTTTACTTGACAATTTAAGGGAAAGGAGGTCAGTGCCCTGACTAAATAGTCAGGTACTGCATGTTTTAAAAATTCTTGTGGTACCAGTTGAAAAATTGCTGCCATAAACCATCCAGGTTTATCTTGTACAGCTAGTTGACTTTCTTCTTGTTTTTATATTGTCCTTTCTATTTAGCCTTAATCAGTTATAACAAGTTGTATTAATGAATGCATAGACTCCACCCAGGCCTGCAAGGAGGAATTCCAGGGCAATTTTATCACCCATGACAGCCTAGGCCAGTAAGTTGAAGCTGATCTGAATACAGAGCCAAGATGATGTCATTTATCATTTCAGCTCAAATCAGGAACAGATTTCTAACTGATGGCTCCCATTATAGGGAAAACTGCTTATAGGGTGGATATAAATAATGAGTCAGCTATTCCTTTGGAAACTCCTAAGAGCAACCAAGAGAAGTCTCATATTTTGGAAAGATATCTTCAGTCATCTGAGGGCTACAAGATCTATTATTGACATTTCTTTAAATACTTGAAATTCTCTTGCACCTTTAGGCACAGCTCTCTGTGTGAGAGGCAAATTACTATTTGGCTCTTGCACAAGAAATACAGTGCTGGGGACTCACATGGTACCCCTGGAAAAAAGTGTTGTTTACAATTGTTGCTTCAGGTGGCAGAGTGGGGATAAAGTTTCTCCCCAAGGGATAGCTAGCACTTTTTCATGGATAGTTGAGATGCAGCAATAGGCTTGAATATGCCATTTCCAGTGGACATGTGAAGCTTGTTTGTTTTTTTGCACCATGTTAGGCAGTAAGTCTGAGTTGACCGAACCTCAAAAAGAGAATATCAGGCCAGAGTCACAAGACCTTCATGGGTCAGAAGTTCAGTTGACAAGATTCTAATGGCCAGCTAATAGCCGCTTTTCGAAGGCATCTACCTGCGATCTGTGTCAGGGAGGCAAGGAGTCCAAACCCCAGGTGGTACCTATGAATTCAGGCTGCCTCCCTTGCTTGAGACTCCAGGAGGCAAAATAGTCAGCTAGAGAGCATGGTAGCCCAACAGGTTCAGGAGGGTGGCAGAGACCCAAAGGTAGAGAGTGTGCCACGGCTTTTCTGTTCCTGAATCTCAGTTTCTGGGTTGGGTGGAGAGACAGGGTGAAGGTATTTTCTTTTTCATTGAGGTCTTAGGCTGAGTGGTAAGATACAGAGGGCCACCACCAAATGGGACCCTAGAAAAGGGCAGGGTGCTGGCAGCTTGGACGACGTCTGGCTTATATTTTAAGTGAAAGGTGCAAAATAAGTCATTGAGTTCATTTCAAGTCCAGGCCTTCAGGGTTGAAGAAAATACGTGCACTGGGGTCTAATCCTCCTGCCTGGACGAAACAGGATGGTGTTATTTGCATGGAGTGTCTGCGATTCCTCTCTTTCCTGGAGATATTAGGAAAAGAGTCATGTCAGTCAAATTCCTTTTTTAGAGTAAGCGTGTATGCAATGACTTTTTAAATTGTAAAAATATCTTTGAGATAAATATATAGATTTCCCGCAGAGAAAGAACATTCCACAGATTGCATTTTGAAAATGCACTAGTGAACCTCTTGCTCATAATAGACCTTTTAATTTTTATTAAGTGGTATTTCATTTATAAAAGTGTTTTCATCCTTCTTCCTTTGAATTGTTCAGAACTTTAGTGGTGTATTACTTAAATGGATTATTAAAAATATGTTTGGGGTTATCAACCTTTTTACCAGCCAAAAATGTACACACAACCAATTTCTGGGCAAGCAATGTTATTGTCCCATGTCACACCTGTCAGAGAAAACCCAGTTTCATTTATCTCCTTTTTGCTGATGCTTGGTGAATATCCTCAGTCCATGGTTCTCTCTTTAGTTGCACACCATTATCCAACTACTTACCAGTCATTTAAATCAGGACAGATATCTTAAAGATGACATTATCAGCATCAAACATACACTTCTCTACCTCCTCCACCCCCAAATCTACTCCTCCTCCTTCATTCCTTCTCATCAGCATCATTCACTTCATTACTCACATCAGATGTTGGTGATCAAAGTACTTCCATGTCCAAATTGGCCACTGATTCTTGCTAGTCCCTTCCCTCCCCCATAATCTCTCACATTGATCCCCTCTTTGTCATTCCCATGGCCTTTCCTTAATTCACGTTCTCATCTGGATTATCTAATAATTACCAGGATTGCCCGTCCCCATTCCATTATCCACTTTGCAACCCAAGCGATCTTTCTAAATATATAACTGGTCATTTTACTTAACTACTTAAAATACAATGACCTCATGTCAATGGAAACATTAGACTTTAATTCCTGGCATGGAGTGCCTGGTCCGTGTTCACCTTTTCAATTTATGTGCTACTATGGTGCCTAATGCTGAACGTTCTCCTTTACCAAATACAGTAGGTCCTCAGTTTACGTCGGAGATCTGTTCCTATGGCGAGACGTAATGCGATTTTTGCCGTAAGTCGGAACCCACCTACATAAGCACCTACATCACTCACATGGAGCACATACACAGCAGTAGTGAAGTGAAACAGTAAAAAAAAAAAAAAATTAAAAGATAGCAATTCTGACCTTTACTTGTGGTAAATAAATAATAAAAACCATAAAGTACATATGTACATACGTCGAAATGTTGGAACTTTTTTTTAAAAAAATAAATAAATGGGAGATGGCGACGTAACCATGAAACGACGTATGTCGACTCCGACGTAACCCGAGGACTGCCTATACAACCAATATATTGGAAATGAGTTTGATTTGTGAGAATAGGATGCTAACTTATGTTTCTACATTTTAAATGGAGGAAATAAAGCTGATCAAGAGATCATTTGAAATGATTCAAAAGTCTGGTAAAAGGAACCAAAATAACTGCTATTTTAGAACTGAATATAGGATATATATCCTGCAAATTTTTCCTGTTTTTGTATACATTTATATAAAAAGTATTGCTAAAGTATATCATTATTGTTTGAAGCAAATATTTTTCATTACAATGATAAGAAATTGAAATTATTCTTCCTATGAAATTCAAGATCTATTATTATAATAATAGAATTCTAAACCAATGTTGTCTAAACTGAGGAGAGTTTAAGGATTTAAGGAAATTTAGTCTGGTTGGAAGTATAAAACATGATTTGATAAGGATTTATCAAAAGAAATGTATCAAATTCACATTTGTTTTCTGATTTCTTAATGAGGACTTACTTAAATTTAGATGTTTCTTATAGTTAGCCTAATGAAATCTATAATTCCTGAGTTCATGTGGAATTTAATGTAGTTCAGAATTTCAAGGTATCATATATACAATCTTAAAAATAACTCAATTGATTTTTAAAAATGTATTTGAATATGTACATGCATTTCAAAATCAAAATATATAAAAACTTTTGTCATGAAGTCTCCCTCTACCCTGGGTTTCATCTGCTCAGTCCCCTCTCCCAACTCCAGTCAGGAAACCAGGACTATTAGCATCTTATGTCCTTTCCAACGTCTCTATGCATATACAAGTAAATGCAAGAACTTATTTTTTTAAATCCATTTCCTGTAGTATAACATATACATGGTGTCATGCATTCTGTGCTGACTTGTTTTCTGCATTGGAACCTTGGGAAATAAATTACTAGAAGATTTCATGGAAGTATTAAGGATTTCTGGGATATATGTTCTTAATATTTTCTTATCTACTTAAGGATTATCCGAGGCAAATATTGAATCAGAGGTTGGACTCCCTGAGTCCCTGAGCAGGCTTTTAAGACTTTCTCTCCTCTCACAGACTTGCTTACATTTCTTAAATAGAGATTAAGTCTAATATAGACTCCAGGAATAAAACTGAAAGGTAAAACTATAACTAAGAATAGCAAATAACCTTAAATATGAATGACATTTATGTTACCTGTGACACAGTGCAATTGTGGGTACAATTAAAAATGTTCAAAGTCTAATCATATCAGGATGAAGTTTTAAAAAGTTGGCCATAATCATTCTTCCTCCACTGCCACCACCCCCTCCACTATCCCCCTCGCCTTCCTGCCCCAACCTGTGCTGCTTTTCAGGACTTTAATGTGGAGGAGCCACAATTGTTCACCCAGAACTGTTCCAGGCACCCTCCCAGCTCAGGGCCCTGGAGTAGGTCACAGTACAGTACAGGCTAGAGAAGAAGGCTCTGGATTTGGAATCTGAAGCATGGGTTCTCATCCTGACTCCCCTCTTTGTTAGCTGGGTAATCTTGTCAATTCATTCAGCTTTTAAAAAGTTTTGTAGGGCCCAATATTTTCATGTATAAACATGGCTGATAACGTCCATCCTATTTTCCCTGCCAGATAATGGGTAATACCGAGCATGAAATGTGGGCATGCCTCACACCAGCACAGTGAGATGCAAATGTTGTTGCCGCCATTACTTCATTGGGATTTCTGGGGAGTGCAAGGTTTTCGTAGTAGCTTTGTAAATGCTTGTGCCCAGCAGTGGGACAGTAAGACATTTTCAGGAAGATCAGCCTCTGTGTTTGCCATCAGTTTGTTTGTAAGTTAGTAATATTTGTTCTATTGTTGTCCTTTAGTGTTTTCTTAGGCACATGCTGATCACTCTTTAGCAATATTTTGGTGGCAAATTTACCTTGTTTTGTAGGTTTTTATTTAAAACTAGAGGCCCGGTGCATGAAAATTCATGCATGGAGGGGGTGTCCCTCAGCCCGGCCTGCCCCCTCTCACAGTCCGGGAGCCCTCAGGGGCAGGAGGTGACCTGGCGATCAGGGGAAGGCGACGCCCTCATCATACCTCTGCTGCTGCCACTGCTGGCAGCGCAAGCCTCGGCCGGCTCTGGTTATCTGAGCCTTGGGCTGGCCCTGGGCGGCTGGGCAGCTGCCATTCGAGGCTTGCCTGTGCCTCTGCTGGCCCTGCTTGCCTGAGCCTCAGTCAGTGGGGGGTGCAGGAGGACCCGAGGCCCTCGGCTGAGGGGACTGGGCACCACCATCTTGTGGCTGTGGGCTTCGCCATCTTGTGAGGGCGTGGTGGTCAATTAGTATATTCCCTCTTTATTATGTAGGATAGCCTTTTGACAGGTACTCCAAAATGTTTAGGTTTCTTCCAAAGGCTACGACTCTCCCTGTAAGACATGATGCAAACCCTCAGGTGTGTCAAGGGGACCTGATATTTGGGAATGCAGCCCAAAACGGGGGTAAACTTGATCTAAGGCTAAGACTGATGGTCAGAAAGTACCATAAGGAAAGTTGAAAAAAACTCTGAAGAGTGTGCTCAATCCATATGTTTGTAACTATCCTATATAACAAGAGCCCAGGAAGTTTAACCCTTTAGAGCAGCGATTTTCAAGCGGTGTGCTGCTAGAATTTTTAAAACATGCACTACCTGACTATTTAGTCAGGGGCACTGACATCTTTTCCCTTATATTGTCAAATAAAAAATGACAATGGCCAACACAATAATGGCCATCTGGTGTGCTTGAATCTAAATCTTACCTAAGTTTTTGTCACATTGGCAAAAAACATATTATTTTGGTGTGCTGCAGAATTTTAATAATTAGTTTATGTGTGCCATGAGATGAAAAAGGTTGAAAATCGCTACATTAGAGACTGGGATTCTAGGTCCATGAAAATGTAGGGGAGCAGTGGGGGTGGGGGTCAGAATAGCTCTGAGTGAATTCTCCTGAAATTTCAGGACCTTTGAAACTTGCTCTTACAGACACTGAACTTCTAGCTGCTACCTTAGCTTTGTAGACCCAGAGCATTTTCAGAGGGTCTTGGGGCAAGTTGAAGCTCCTCAGGACAGCATCATGGAACCAATGTGGAGTCCTGTGCCCACCTAAATTTCAGTAGGGCTCTAAGTGCGGAGCTCTGAAGCCGATGTAGATGTGGTGTGAATGAGGTTCTCTGACTTATTTATTTTTTGTAGGCCACAATAAGATCGTTCAAGTTATGTGGTCTGAGAATGCACACTGTGGGCTCAGTGACCTTGTCTTGGAACTGTGCCACCAAGTCACAGGCTGTTTGAGGTCCACTGTGGACGGGGAGGGTCCGTGTAAACGTGGGGTGCTCCTCAAGGACGGGTGTTCTTATTCCTAACAAATGCTATTCCAGGGCTGCATTTAGGGGTAGGCAGAGTTCAGGGCCATTCAGCAGGGGACAGCGGGCTGGCTCTGTGTCTCTCACTTCCTTTTAGAATCAGTGCAACAATACTTCTCCTCAATATTTCTCCTCAGTCTGTGGGGATGTTTTGCATATCTAGTCTTGAAAAGAGTCCACACTGTCGCCATTCACCTGGCAGCCCTGATCGCAACATTTGCATTGCTTTTGAAATTCTAACAAATGAAGTCAACTTTCCTCAGTGGACATTTCTCCCTGCATTGTGTGTTTGCTCTAGCCGCACCCCCTTCTCACTGGATACCATGCCACTGCTTTCACCACATGAGTGGACTTCCCAGGCCTCTTCTCTACACTGGCCCTTGAAGCAGACATTTACAGCAATTATGCTATTCAGTTTCATTGCTCTGCTCTGTATAGGAATAGCTACCCTGAAGGAGAGATTGGTTATGTTGAGTTTTGTGTCT
This sequence comes from Myotis lucifugus, assembly GCF_000147115.1. Classification (NCBI taxonomy): domain Eukaryota; kingdom Metazoa; phylum Chordata; class Mammalia; order Chiroptera; family Vespertilionidae; genus Myotis; species Myotis lucifugus. The sequence goes on along the minus strand of NW_005871062.1, from coordinate 13,133,042 downwards.
GTTTTCTGGTTCCTGGAATGATACCTTCACTCCCTCTCCTCTCTGCTCTCATATCCTGCTAGGGATGGCATGAGGAATTCCGATAACATTTACCTGACCTCTCTGTCTGTGGCAGGAAAGGAAATGGGACACCAAAGGCCAGATATTCCAGGTGGAGTCATTCTGTCAGTACAATCAATTTTCAATTAATAACCTACTATTTATAAATATCATTGCAAAGAAAATCGAGACCATTCATTTTCTCTAAAACACCTTTTGTGTTCTAACAAATGTCCCATTTCTTAGTACTTTATACTTCTGATTGATTTTGATTATATATTTGTAGAAGGTTTATTTTTCCCCTGAAGAGAAATAAAAAGTCCTTAAACATTTTTATTTTGTCTCTTTGTTCAGGGAGTCTCTTAAGTAGTCACACTTGCACATAAATGAATGAATACTGAGAATGCTTGCCCCAGGTGGGAGGCCACTGGAATTTTCTTGCTCTTCCAGCTGTCTCTACTTGGGAGTGTTCTTTCTGTCCTCCACTGTTGACCCCAAAGCTACCTGTGGGCCTTCCCCATTCTGTGGGAGGCCAGACCCTGCTTCCTGGTCTAAATTTAATGTAATCTAGGGCAGGGTTGGCGGGGGTGGAGGCCTGGTCAGCCTGACAATAGCAGGGATGAGGGGAAGAACAAGAACTTGAGCTGCTGTTCCTGCTTACCTGCTGCTCTGGGTCTAGCATAGTCTTATTCTCATTCTCTCCTTCCACACAGCCCCCTTCCTGGAAGCCCTACTCCAGTGCTTGCTATAACAAGGGACATCTGGTGCTTTGTGGACTCACTCTGCAGCAGAAACTCTCACTCCATTCATGGTGTCTCGAATGGCCTATCAATGACACCTAAGTAGTCTATGTATCCTTGTGGGTTTAGGTCTTCATGGGCAGTCTTTGCAAGTCCAGAGACTCACTGAAATTATACAGAAGAATTTTGTTGGAATGTGCATACATACATACATTCCTGTGGAGAGTTCATAGCTTTTATCAGATTCTCGGTGAGCTATATGACCCAAAGATATTTTAAAAGTCCAATAAATAATTACTGATGTGGTAGTGAATGACGTGGAGGCAGTGTTTAGTTCAACAACAAATGTTTATTGAGCACATACAATATGCCAGGTACAGTTCTAGGCTCTGTGAACACCCCCCGACAACTCCAATCCTTACCTTATGACGTTTACATTTCAGTTGGGAGGAGACAGCAGACAGTATACATAACACATTCTAAAGTATATTAAAGGGTATAAGTGCCATGGGAAAATAAGCAGAGTAGCGGAGATCAGGGCTGTGGTGGGGGGAGAAGTGTTGCTATGATTGAGGGCAGACCTCATTGAGAAAGTGACAGTTTAATGAAATCTTGAAGAGGGAGGAATCACATCAGGGAAGAGTGTGTCAGGCAGAAGGAACAGCTAGTGCAGTGACTCTGAGGTAGGAGTAAACCTGGCATGTTCAGAGTGGTGGACTGGAGTGAGTGAGGAAAAGTGGCGATGAGTCAGAGGGTTATAGGGTGTGTGTGTGTGTGTGTGTGTGTGTGTGTGCGCCTGCACATGTGTATATGAAAGAGGAGGAGTCTTATATGTCTTTGTGCATGACTTTGGGGAGCCCTTGGAGAGGAGAGACATAATCTGACTTAGGTTATAAGAGGATGACTTAGGTTATAAGAGGATTGCTTTAGCTAATGTGTTAAAAACAGACTGAGGGGGCAAAGGGCAAGAACAGAGAGACCAGGTTGCTGCTCAGTGATCCAGGAAAGAGAGGACCATGGTGTGGGTCAGGTTGCAGCAGCATGCTGGCGCTGGTTGCATTTTGAATATATTTGGAGGTAGAGCCAACAAGGTTTGCTGACAGATGGCTTGTAGATTGTCAGAGAAAGAGAGGGTCAAGGATGACTCCGAGGCTTTTGGTTTGAATAACAAACGGTGCAGTTCATAGGAAAAGGTAGGGCTTTTAGGTGAGACAGGACTTGGGTCTCAGTTCTGCTACTTACCAGCTGTATTGTGACCTGACTCGTGGGCAGTTAACCTGTGAGTCTCAGTGTTTTCATTTGCAGGATGGAGACAATCATATCAATATCATAGGGATGGCATGAGGAACTCCGATAACATGCCTGTTGTACATTGCATTCAATAGATGCTAATCCCTTTCCCCAACTGTCTATTAGAACAGAAAGAGGAAAGAAGGGAGAGAGAGAGAGAGGATGTGGGTGAGTGGTGGCCCCATCTGAATGCTTGCTCAACAGGATCCTGCCTTTCTGGCTCCATTGTTTAAATATGTAGTGTAGTCTCTGGGGGTTTAGCCTTACATCAGCCCCACAGTTTCTTCTGCCAGGTACCTGGGCCTACTAACTCGGGGTTCACATTAGATATTATCTTTAATGCATTATTTTATTGTTATTTACATTAAAAAACATGTTCCTTATAGTGAAGAAGGAATTCTTATCTGATACTGTCTGTTATCTATGTGCATTGTCCACAAACAGGCATAACTAATAGGGATTTTTGTTTTGATGATTAGGTTGGTTGTGTATTTAACATTTTATGTTATGCAGAAATCCTTGGTGAGTTATTATATAGCCGTTGAATGATGCTTTATTGATATTTGAGGTGATTAGTGAGGATTTTTGGGTGGGTTGGGCATGCATTATCATTTTTCCCACTTAAGACAATGAAATATAGTCTACTACTATCTGATTATTAGTTACTAAGCATGCTTTCAACAGTGGCTAGGTTTTGGATAAGGGATGCCAGATTAGGAATTTAACAGATGAGAGAGGAATGAGTTTGAACTGTTTGGGTTATAAGGATACATCCTGTTTCCTTTATTTAAAGGTCCTCACTCCCAACCATTTTAAATTTTCTGAAATCAGAGTGTGTTTTGTGACCAAGATATACATTAAATATGATAATATATCTGTTAGGGTTTTTGATATCTATAATAATAAAAGCGTAATATGTTAATTAGACCAGACAGCCGAATGACCTTACAGACGTCCTTCCAGATGACCTTCCAGATGAAGCCATGGCTGTGAGGGCTGAGCCACTTGCACGAATTTCAATAAATGGCACCCCTCCTCTCTATTCCAATTTAAAACCAATTGAAAAGTGAGTCAAGAGAATATGCCAGTAGAGAGTAATGCTGTCAGTTTCATTGGTGATAGATTGGGGGAGGAAACTTGCTTTGTGTATTCTAAACATAACAGTTTCTAGGTTGATGTCTCCTATTGATCTGGGTGGAGAAAGGAGACTGCCCATACCTGGGACTGTCGTTAAATAGCTTCACTAAACTGAGAAATGAGGTCCAATGGCTCTGGTCCTCCAACTGACTGAGTCACCCACCCCAAGGGTGGGAAGTGAGAGGCAGTGGCAATCCAGGGGTGTCAGAAATTTTCTCTCTAGCATTACAGGATAGAGAGTCACTCTAAGTGTCCTTAAGAGACTAGCAACTCCCTTTCAGTGGGGAAATGGTGTAGCGCCTCCTGGAGGCCCTAGGTTAGCCAGTTTTGGGCAGAGGGGTAGTTAGGTGCCTCTTGCCCAGGAAAAGGATGTAATTCCTATTTTTACATTTTGAGTTTCTAAAAGGAGATACTATTTAAGGAAGATCTGAGAGAGAAATTAGGGATAGGTGAGTACTTGATTGTCCTTCTGTCCTTTTGAAAACTAGTCTCATTCCCAAAATATATTTATTACGCTCCGGTATGTATGTATGTTTGGGGAGGGGTTGGTGGTTGAAGGGAGAGATGGAGAAAAATATATAAATATTTTATTTTTATAAAATGTAAAATGAAGGTGTAAATAGATGTGGCCTTAACTATTTTTTAATTATTTTTAAAATAGGAGATATATACCCAAACAGTTCAAAAGAGGATAAAAACAATCTTTCTCTTTTTCTAAGTTCTCTTAGAGGCAACTATTACTAGTTTTTTGTGAGTCCTTCCAGAAATACAGGTGGGGCAAAAGTAGGTTTACAGTTGTGAGGACATGAAACAGTTTATTGTATTATTATTAATTATTGTATTATTTTCATACAGCTGTTGACCTATTTTTGCCCCACCTTATATTTATGCATGAAAAATATTTTGTACAAATGATTATTATAGATGCTTCCAGAGAAATACATTGGATGGACTTTATTAATCTTACAGACATTTATGACATATAACCTATGTGGTACCTGCCGATAGGAAAAATCCTTTTAATTAAATATGCAATTATTAATTGATACCTTAAAATCTGTTAAAGAGGAAAGAATCCAAGTAGAATGGTTATTGAAAGGGGCATCAGTTTTACCAATGTGTTTCAAAGTGTATACTATAGATTTGTTTTTCCTGCAGTGTCTCTGCGATACATGCTTCTACGGTTGCCAGGTAATGGAAATAATAAGAACAAAAATGTATAGAGACCTGAAATGGAATTATTATTGCAGGTTTTCTCCACAGAGGACATTCATTGTTACCACTGTTTCCTTAGGGTAATTTGGAAACTCAGGCTCCAGATATAAAAGGCAGATAGATATATTCTTGTTGGTTCACTGATACTTTTCTCGAAGTATGCCTTTACCTACTTAGGAATTACATTATATGGTGTCCTAAAAACTGAATTTGAAAGCTAAGCACTGGAGTGAATTTCTAAGTAATAATATTTGTTGCATTCTGGCAGAAGTGCTGTGAGAATGAGGTACAAATGTAGTCACATTTTAAGAACATTTAGACCCTGTTCGTAAGAGTAAGTCAAGACAAAAGTTGCACAAATCCTTACTTTTAGTATCTTAGGTTTCAATTTTTTTTCAATCATAACATTCAAAGCAGGTGTTGGCGGGGAAGCAGCCTGGAGAAATGGGTAATGTTCTGCACTAGTAATAGATGTGAGTTGTTTCCGGCTCTACCTCCTCATAGTTGACTTTGATTTGACCAGTTATTCAAACTCTCCAGGTGTCAGGTTTTTTATTTGTCAGATTGAGCAGGTAATCTCTCATGTTGCTTTCAAATATAACATTCTATTGTGTTAGAAAAGGACTTAAAATAATTCATATTCTCCTCATCTCATTAAAAAAATAACCTGTGAGTTCTAGAGTGAGCTTCTTGCCTGATAATTTTAATTACTGCATCTCTCTCAACATGCTTAGCACCTGGGTAGTCATACTCATAACAGATCTTATTTAGTTATTCCTCAGTAGCACAATTAGATAACCACAACTAATAGCACCTGAAGGCTTTTGGGTTACCCACTAAAATCACACAACTTGTAGGACTTTCTCAAGGATTATGTATTTATCTTTCTAACTTATTGCTTCCCTCATCAGCCACAGACTTAGTGAGATTAAGCTGAGATTTTAGGAATTAGTTTAGGAATAATTTACTATTATTGCTGAACGCCTTTTTTATCATGACACTACATTAAAAAATTTTAGTGAAATATAACACAATATAGAAAAGAGCACAAATCAAGAGTTTAGAGCTCAATGAGTTATTATTAGGGGACCATGCCATGTAGTCACTACCCAAGTCAAGAGCTAGTACATGGCCCTAACCGGTTTGGCTCAGTGGATAGAGCATCGGCCTGTGGACTGAAGAGTCCCAGGTTCGATTCCAGTCAAGGGCATGTACCTTGGTTGCAGGCACATCCTTAGTAGGGGATGTGCAGGAGGCAGCTGATCGATGTTTCTCTCTCATCGATGTTTCTAACTCTCTATCCCTCTCCCTTCCTCTCTGTAAAAAATCAATTAAATATATTTTTTTAAAAAGAGCTAGTACATGGCCAGTGCCCCAGGAGCTTTCCTCTGTACCTTTTGCTTTTTCAAATATGACTAAACTCTCTTAGGAGGATTAAATGGCAGAGTGGTTTTACCTGTTTCTGGACTTTATATAAGTGAAAGCCATATAGTCTGTATTTTGTATCTAACTTCTTTCGTTCAACTTGTTTGTGAGAGTCATTGTTGCTGCATGTACTTGTAGTTCTTTCATTCTGTCTGGTGTTCTATTGTATGGCATAGTAATTTATGAATTGATTCTACTATTAATAGAGATTATGATTGTTTTAGTTTGGGGCTATTAAGTATGGTGCTGCTACGAAAATTTTTGTACACGTATTTGGGGCACATGTGCACACTTGTATATTAAGCATATATCAAAGTGGAGGTTTGTTGGATCATAAGATACATGTATGTTCAAATTTGGTAGAATCTCAGTCAGTTTTCCAAAGCGGCTGTCTTGGTCAGTGTGGGTTGCTATGGGTTGCTATGACAAAATACCATAGACTGGGTGGCTTATAAACCACGCCAGCATGGTCAAGTTCTGGTGAAGATATAGACTGATAACTTCTCGACATACCCTTACATGGCAGAAGAGAGCACAGGAGCTCTTTGGGGTCTCTATTATAAAGGTACTGATTTCATTCACGAGGGCTCCCACATCATGACCTAATTACCTCCCAAAGGCCCCTACCTCCTAATCCCATCACATTGGGGGTTAGGATTCAACATGAATTTTGGGGGGGACACAAACTTTCAATCCATTGTAGTGTTTGTGCTAATTTATATAATCATAGGCAGTATATGAGAATTTCCATTGCTCCAAATTCTTGCCAACATTTGGGATTTGTTTCCATGATTACTGGCAAGGTTAAGATATTAGTTAGGGTTCTGCAGAGAAATAGAACCATGAGGGAATATCCTTAAGGTATTAGTTAGGGTTCTGCAGAGAAATAGAACCATGAAGGAATATCCTATATTAGTGTAATATGCTAATGATATGCTAAGGCTGCTCAACTGCTTGCTACCACCAGGGGGCAGACAGTCAACCAGTCAACTGCTTGCTATGACATGCACTGACCACCAGGGAGCAGACGCTCCTACTGGTAGGTTAGCTTGCTGCTGGGGTTCGGTCGATCAGGACTGAGTGAGATGGGCCAGATACGCCCTGGAGCCCTCCCACGGTCCCTTCCCAGCTGGCCAACCTCCCACATCCCTCCCTGGTCCCTATCATGCACCAGTGGGTTCCCTCAGCCTGGCCTGTGCCTTCTCACAATCTGGGCTGAGGGACCCCCCAGTCCCCTCCCCGAGTGCATGAATTTTTTGCACCAGGCCTCTAATATAATTATAATTATATATATTTATTATGAGGAATTGGCTCATGTGATTATGGAGGCTGAGAAGTTCCATAATCTGCCAACTCTAAACTAGAGGCCCAAGAAAGCCAGTGGTGTAATTCAGTTTGTATCTGAACACCGGAGAACCAGAGGAGTTGATGGTGTAAATCCCATTTGAGGATCAAAGAAGATGAGATGCCTCAACTGAAAGGGTGAGGCAGAAAAAAACGGTATATTCCTTCACAAATACAGACACTCCCCACATGTCCACACACTCTCCTTTTGTTCTCTCACTCACACACTATCTTGCAGCCAGCCGTCCTGTCAGCAGCCATCTTGGATCTCTCCGCTATTCATCACTTTGAATATTTCTTGCCACTCCCTTCTGGCCTGCAAAGTTTCTATTGAGAAATCAGCTGACAGTCATATGGGCATTCCCTTGTAGGTAACTAACTGCTTTTCTCTTGTTGCTTTTAAGATTCTCTCTTTGTCTTTAGCCCTTGGCATTTTAATTATGATGTATCTTAACATAATTAGCAAAGAGGTGTGATCCTCTTTGGGTTCCTCTTGTTTGGGACTCTATGTAATTCCTAGACTTGTAAGCTATATCTTTCACCAGGTAGGGAAATTTTCTGTCATTATTCTTCAAACATGTCCCCAATATCTTGCTCTCTCTCCTCCTCTGGCACCCCCACAATGCAAATGTTGGTTGGTATGCTTGAAGTTGTCCCAGAGGCTGCTTACACCATCCTCACATTTTTTAATTCTTTTTGCTTTTCTGGTTGGATGTTTTTTGCTTCCTCATATTTCAAATCGCTGATTTGATTATCAGAATCCTCTACTCTAGTGGTGAATCCCTGTATATTATTCTTTATTTCAGTCAGTGATGCTTAATTTCTAACTGGTCCTTTTCCATTTTTTTTGGAGGTTTCTAGAAGATTCTTGAGTAACCTTATAACGATGGTTTTGAACTCTATATCCAGTAGTTTGTTTTCTTCAATTTCTTTCATTTATGACATGTTTCTTTGTCTTTGCATTTTGGCTGCTTACCTGTGTCTGTTTATATATATTGGGTAGAGCTGCTATGTCCCCTTGTGTTGGTAGAGTGGCCTTCTGTAGTAGGTGTTCTATAGGGACCAGTGGCTCAGCCTCCCCAGTCACCTGAGCTGGGTCCTCTAGGTGCAACCCTTTGTGGGCTGTGGACACAATCTTGTTGTAGTTGAGACTTGATTGCTGTTGGTGTCACTTGGAGGAATTGACCTCCAGGCCAATTAGCTGTGAGAACCAATTGCAACTACAGCAGAAGAGCTGCTGTGCAGGAGACACCTCAATGGAGCAGGACTTATTTCAGTGGGGCTTTGGTGCTCACTGAGTCTGCCCCTTGAGTGTGTCACTTATGGATGTGTAGACTTATAATCTGGTGTGGTCTGACACTGACCACTGGGTACACTGGCTCTTGGGTCTCCAGGGAGGTGCAAAGTCAGCCACTGCCTCGGGCCACCCAGCAGGAGCTACAGAGAGATCTACAGATTTTTCCTCTCTGTATGAGGTTTGGAAGTGCCCAGATGAGGCCCAGCTATGAAGCAAGGCAGGCTGGTGCTGGGTTTTGGGTCTATTATTGATAGGTTTGGGACTCTCTGATCCAGCACAAGAACAATGATCCCTGTGAGCACCTCTGTCTGGGAGAAAGCCACACCTGAGTTCCTGCCCTGATGCCAGACAATCCAGTTTCTCCTCATATGTGTCTGTGTCCCCCAAAGCCTCGCCTTGGTGCTAGAGTTTAGAGGAAGCAGGACCTTGTAAGTTCAGCTTGTGGTGCCGGTTTTTTAAGAGGAACAGCTGGGTCTCCAGCAGGCTCTGTGTCACTGAACCCAAATCCTCACTGGTTTTTATAGCTCATAGTTCTGACTGCTCATAGAGACTTCTTTCCCAGTTCTGGGACCCTGGGCTGGGAGTCTGGTGTGGGGCTGGGACCCCTTGCTCCTCCGGGCAGCCTATTCAGAGAGAGGATCTCTCTCTTGATTAAAAAAGCGGCACATGTGGGTGCCGGACCAGCCAGGTGTGTGCCTTCGTATGACATCTTTTGTCTTTTAATTGAATGATTTAGCTTATTTATATTTTTGTAATCACTTATATAATTGGGTTTAAACTACTATCTTACGGTGTATTTTCTATTTGTACCTTTAAACTCTTTTTTGTGTGTCTCCTTTTGTATTGTTTTTACTAGTTTACTAGAGGCCCAGTGCACGAAAATTTGTGCACTCAGTGGAGTCCCTCAGCTCGGCCCGTGCCCTCTCGCAGTCCAGGAGTCCTCAGAAGATGTCCAACTTAGGCCCAGGGGGAGCGGGCCTAAGCTGTCAGTCAGTCATACTTAGCGCTGCCACAGAGGCTGGAGAGGCTCCCGCCACCACCGCTGCGCTTGCCAGCCATGAGTCCAGCTTCTGGGTGAGCGGTGCTCCCCCTGTGGGAGTGCACTGACCAACAGGGGGCAGCTCTTGCATTGAGCGTCTGCCCCCTGGTGGTCAGTGCATGTCATAGCGACCAGTCATTCCGACGTTCGGCCGATTTGCATATTAGCCTTTTATTATATAGGATTTTCCCCCCTTATTATCTTAGTAGTTAAACACTCTTTTTACTCTCTTTTGAATTTTTTTAATTATTTTTTTTTACTGGTAAATATCTGTATTATACAGTGGGGCCTTGATTTACAAGTGTCCCGACTAACAAGTTTTTCGAGATCCGAGCCGTCTCTTGGCTGATTTTTTGCTTTGAGTTGCGAGCTAAAATTTAGGTTATGAGCCAGCTTCAGATACCCCACTGCTAGTTGACACAGCGAACATCACAGTGAACACCACAACATCAGCCCAGCATCATGTGTCTCACTCGTTCACAATTGATTTGACATACGAGTAAGTTGAGTTACAAGCTCCGTCACGGAACGAATTAAACTTGTAAGTCAAGGCCCCACTGTATCATGAATCTTTGACTGAATGTCTAATTTAAATTTGTGCCTTTACCACTTTCTAACAATGCAAGGATCTTAGTATATTTTAACTCCAGTAACCCTCCTCTCAATTTGCCCATATATTTGCCCCTTTCATTGTTGCTGTGTCTGAGCCTGTGCATTTCCATTTGTGGTTTTATTTCTCTAAAGAATACCTTTTGCCCTGGCCGGTTTGGCTCAGTGCATACAGTATCGGCCTGTGGACTGAAGGGTCTTGGGTTTGATTCTGGGTTACGGGCTCCATCCCCAGTTGGGGGCGTGCAGGAGGCAGCTGATCAATGATTCTATCTCATTGATGTATCTCTTTCCTTCTCACTTCCTCTCTGAAATCAAGAAAAATATATTAAAAAAAGAAAAGAATACCTTTTTGTATTTCTTTTTTTAAAAAGTTTGCCAGTGATAACTCCGTTTTTATTTGTCTGTTAATATCTATATTTCACTTTATTCTTAAAAGATATTTTTCTGGCAATAGACCTCTTGGCTGGTAGTTAATATTTTCAATTTACAAAGTTGGGGGCAAAAGGTAGTTGGTTTAAGTTGTACCAGGGAGGTTAAGGAAAGATTCTTGATAAAGAAGTTACTGACCATGATGCGGTATGTCATACAGTATATTCTTCAGACTGCTAATTCCATAGGCTTCTTTAACAAAAAAGAACTTCAAGATCTCATAATTTTGTGATTCCTTTATAGCTTTTATTGAAATTCACAGTACATTTTAGATCCTGAAGAGGCCACTGTAATAAAATCCATTCAACTTTGTTAAATTCAACATCCCCCCAAAATATTTTGTCAGTAAACAATTGTCCTGCGTCATCTCTCATGAACATTTCAAGCATTTGGTGATGCGAAGCATGCAATTTGGGAGAGCCTTTTTAAGGGCTTCATGGTCCTGGGATGCAAATAAAAATTTCTGTGTGCGGTTTTGTTTTTCTAAGATTAGGCTATTCTCTGTCACCAGAAATGCTCTTAAACCTGTTGTTCCAATTTCTAGCCATGGACAAAGTTTTTCATGGAACTCAATTTCATAACTGTAGTCATGACGTAGTGTGGCTAGTATATAGAAGCAGTTCTAGTGGAAATGGGTGAAGTTCCTATAAATCAAGATTTGTTCTGGGTTAGAGATATACATAACCTCCGAGAGGGGGGCCTCCTGATAATCCTCATGTCACACTTTTTATAAAATAAGGCAACAGGCAATTACTCATTGCAGCCTGAGGACTTCAGAAATTCAGGAAGGGCCTGGAGGAAGCAGCAAGTCAATCTTATGTAGAGATCTGGTCGGATTTACTATAGAGCAGTATATTGCATCTCTGATTTTTTTTTCCAGGCACCAGTGACCCTTTTATTTAAGCCTTTGTGCAAACAGGACACTATTTCTGTCATCTTCAAGCCCAGCTGGCATTAAGATATGATACTAGAGATTACCACGGAAACACCCCAAAGTGGGTGTATCCATCAGATTCCACAGAGAAAGCAGAGGCTCTCACACTGGGTGTACACGGACAATGTTGCCGGTGACCTTGAGTGATTAGCGGACCAAGGGATGGCTTCTGGCTAGTCAGCTAACAAAAGAGCTGCCTCATGTGTTACGTGTGCCTGTGTGACAGCTCCCAGCTCCCATTCCCTCTGCTTTCCTTGTGAATTTTCAAGAACTCAAGAAGCAAACCCTGTTGCAATCCCCTCCTTATCTTTGATGCTGCACACATGCAGCTCTGACACGCATTACATTATTAGTTCCGACTTTCTCAATTTTAATTAAAAACAGAAATGAATTATTTTAATCTACCATTTTTGAGAGTCAGCATTATATTGTATGTGATTATCCATTGAAATGGGGTTGGCACAGAAAATTAATGATATTTAAAATATTATCTCTACTATTTTAGTTTGCTCTCCCAGCAAATCTTAATTTAGTCTCCAAACCATCTCTGTGTACATGATCCTAAGTAAGTAGGCATTTATCCAATGGATTGAGAATTTAATGTAACCTTTCAAGTATTATCTGAACCATTTTCTGCCATTAAAAAAAACCTCAGAATACCCTAGAATATATAACTATACACTCTATTAAAAAAACTCAAATACAAAGTTAAAAATATTTCAGAAGTCTATAAATAGAGTGACCATAGGACCCTCTATTTGGCCCAGGGCAGTCCTGGTTTTCTCCTGTTGACCTGGGCCAATGACAGATAATAACACTTTCACTTTCAAAAGCGTCTTTATTTAGAGAATACATTATTTCTCTCTATTTATTAATCCAATTATAGAAATTAATAAGAAACATTTATTTTGATATTTAAGGAAAATAGGAGTTTTTGATTGATCTATAAATATCCTCTAGTAATTTTCTTAACTAGGGTCTCTGGGTCTAGGTGCACATCGGAATCACATTTAAATCATACATAAACCAATTAAACGAAAATCTCTGGAGTCAGAACACAGGCATCACCATTTTTTTTAAAGCTTCACAGATAATTTCAACATGTAGCCAAGGTTGAGAACCACTGGATTATATAGTTTGTGCATTTAAATGTTTGCAGGATTATTCAAAGACATTTTATATATGTATATATTTAGCCAGCATGTCTAGCTAATATTCTAATTCATTGCATTTGAAACTTAAGTATATGCAATAAACCATATCAATGAATGCCTTTTTTCCTTTTCAAAAAAGTATAAACATTTTTTTCTATTACAGTTGAGATATAGTGTTAGTCTGAGGTCTACAGCATAGTGACTAGACATTTATATAGCTTACTAAGAGATCACTTCGATAAGTCTAGTACTTAAATGAATGATTTTTGAACCAACTACCATAAGCAATGATCAAATAAGTCACTGGCCAATTTAATCATGAAGATAACTCTAATAATTGGGCCAATTTTCAGTTTCTTTCAGGTTAATAACTAAACAAACTTTTGAATGATGAATATGTACTTGGAACTCAGCTTGTAAATAGCTAGTGCAATTGATCTTTTATATATAGTCTAGAGCAGCCGTGGGCAAACTATGGCCCGTGGGCCGGATCCGGCCCGTTTGAAATGAATAAAACTAAAAAAAAAAAAAAAAAAAGACCGTACCCTTTTATGTAATGATGTTTACTTTGAATTTATATTAGTTCACACAAACACTCCATCCATGCTTTTGTTCCGGCCCTCCGGTCCAGTTTAAGAACCCATTGTGGCCCTCGAGTCAAAAAGTTTGCCCACCCCTGGTCTAGAGGCCCAGTGCATGAAATTTGTGCAAGGGGCTTGGCCCTTGCAGCCCCTCGCAGCCTTGGCTGGCCCTCACAGCCCTGGCTTCGTCCGGAAGGTAGTCCGGATGGTTGTTCTGCTGTTCGGTCTAATTAGCATATTAGCTCTTTATTATGTAGGATAGAATGCAGTTCTTGAGAGAATATTGTCTTGTGAATTATTAGTGTCATTCATAAGGAATTCAGGGTTAGCTGGTGGTTTAGAAGATTTCTTAGAGAAATATACAGTGATATATCCTGGAAATGAACCTGCATATTCACCATAGTATAAGAGTCATTATCCCATAAGAATGAGATCTACAAAATTACAAAGAGTTTAGGGGTTTCTGACTGTGGAGTTTAACAAAAGCAGCATGGTGACTTTCATCCAGATATCTATAATAATAAAAGCATAATATGCAAATGGACCGAATGACCGACCGAACATCAGAATGACCCTCTGGACGACCTTCCAGATGACCACGCTATGACACGCACTGGTGCCAGGCCAGCCAAGGTGGGTGTGATGTGATTGGTCGGGGGGCCCCATTATCACCCCACGATTGCTCTGCAGAGCGAGGCCCAGGCCACCAGTCAGTGGCTGTGGCAGGTGTGCAGGGCTGGCCAGTGATTGCCCTACAGAAGGAGGCCCAGGCCAGCCAAGCAATTGCACCCTATGCCTGTCACCTGCAGAGGGAGATGACCAGTGGTGGGGGAGGCGGTCAGCACCACACAGATGGCAAGCAGTGGCAGTGGCGGGGGCGAGGCCAGCTGCCGGCAGCCAGGGAAGGAAAACCCCGATAGGCCCTGGTCGCCAGCCAGGCCTAGAGACCCTACCCAAGGGGTCCTGGATTGTGAGAGGGCACAGGCCGGGCTGAGGGACACCCCCGCCCTCCATGCATGAATTTTGTGCACCGGGTCTCTAGTGTCCTATAAGACACCAAAGTTGAACCTGCCCTTAGGAGAGTCCCTGCAATTAGTTGGGACTGGGGAGTTCTGTGCCTCCATACAAACGCAAGTTAAATAATTCAGAAGAAAGTGAGAGTCTTCAATGTTAACAAAATGTTCAATAAGTTTATACTGTTTAAAAGTGCTTTTGTTAAATTTACTATCACTTCACAGCCCCTATAAATGACCACCTTTATCCTGGATGTCTTTATTGTTACCATTTCTTATATTTTGGTTTAAAGATGAAATCCTTTCCTAATGCTACCCAATTATTCTACTTCGAAGGAACTAACACATTATGTGAAGTTCTACATAAAGAAGCCAAGGTCAATTTGTTCTACAATTTTTTAGAGTAATTTATGTTCTATAATAAAATTTCGTCTGAGACTGAAAGGTGAAAATATTTAGCTGTATTAAAATTACATGACTTCAAAAAGACACAGACTAAGCATTTAGAAGACCTAAAAACTCAAGATAATGTGTTATGTTAGAAGGAATTTATTTCAATTCAAATATACTTTAAAAAAATGAACTTCTTTGAAGAATTTATTTTAACAAAAGGTACTTTTGGAAGATAAGTTTTACCAAACTGTTTTTAGCCTTTTTCACATCTGACATACTATTCATATAATCAAATACATGGGCCTAAGGATGATTTACTGGGCTCTCAGATTTTGAAAATGAATGTGTGCTGAAAAATGAATATTCCAGGGCAGAGGTTGTCACTGTGTGGTCCCTGGACCAACAGCATCAGGATCACCTGGGAACTTGTTACAAATGTAAATTCTTGAGTCCCCCCCAAGACCAGCTGAATCAGATCTCTGGAAGGGCATCAGCAATCTGTAGTTTATCAAGCTCTCCAGGTGATTCGGATGCACCCTAAAGTCTGAGATTTCCAGGCATTGAAGTGTGAGGTGAATGAGATAAGGATGAAGTTGTTTGGTATAGCTAGATGTTTTGAAAATGGGCATACCCAGTTCTCACTCCTACTCTAGGTTCCTTGTGTGTCCTTGGATAAGGGGGTGGCTAAGGATGGGGCGGGGGGTGAGGACAATATAGAGTTAATAATTCCAGGGGTCCTCATGCCTGCCCCTGGGGAGGCATGGGAGAAAGCATGCCTCCCTCAGCTCCCTCGTCTCCTGGAATAGCAGAGTGTTGGCTGTTGGCCCTTTGCTGGAAGCTTCTTTCTGACTATATCTGCTTTCTACTCCATCTCTCTTCTAAAATTTTCACCTGCAAGAACCACAATTAGGGGTTTTATTGTATTTTGTAGTTATAAGAAGATGGAATTATTTTATTTATTTATTTATTTATTTATTTATTTATTAATATTGTTTAAAGTATTACATATAGTATTACATAATGTCTCCTTTTCCCCCATTGATTTCCCCCCAGCCACTCCCACCCCCCAGCACATGTCCTTACCCTCCTAGTGTCTGTGTCCATTGGTTATGCTTATATGCATGCATACAAGTCCTTTGGTTGATCTCTCCCTCTCACCCCCACCCTCCCCTACCTTCCCTCTGAGTTTTGAGCATCTGATTGATGCCTCTCTGTCTCTACATCTGTTTTTGTTCATTGGTTTATGTTGTTCATTATAATCCACAAATGAGTGAGAGCATGTGATATTTATCTTTCTCTGACTAGCTTATTTCATTTAGCATAATACTCTCCAGGTCTATCCATGCTGTTACAAATGGTAAGAGTTCTTTCTTTTTTATAGCAGCATAATATTCCATTGTGTAGATGTACCATAGTTTTTTAATCCACTCATCTGCTGATGGGCACTTAGGTTGTTTCCAAATCTTAGCTATTGTAAATTGTGCTGCTATGAACACAGGGGTGCATATGTCCTTTCTGATTGGTGTTTCTGGTTTCTTGGGATATATTCCTAGAAGTGGAATTTCTGGGTCAAATGGGAGCTCCATTTTTAATTTTTTGATGAAACTCCATTCTGTTTTTCCACAGTGGCTGCACCAGTCTGTATTCCCACCAGCAGTGAACGAGGGTTCCTCTTTCTCCACATCCTCACCAGCACTTGTTGTTTGATGATTTGTTGATGATAGCCATTCTGACAGGTGTGAGATGGTACCTCATTGTCTTTTTGATTTGCATCTCTTGGGTGATTAGTGACTTAGCATGTTTTCACATGTCTCTTAGCTTTCTTTATGTCCACTTTCGAAAGGTGCCTATTTAAGTCATTTGCCCTTTTTTTTTGGTCCCAAATCAATACAAGGCTTTTATTGTACATCTTTATAGTTTTACAAACAAGTGTGACAAATCTTTCAGCATCTCGGTGTTTCTATAGCTGGACAACTTAGATCTCATTCATCAGCCTGCTGAACTGTTCCTTTTTCAGAAACATAGATACCATCCAAAAATTTTCTGATATCCTTGTTTTTAACTATTGTGGCTTGCTGAATCAAAGCAGCTGAATTTGATATAAGTTCAATGTCATTTCCTTCAAGAATCAACTCATCTTTCTGGGCTTGAGATACTGGACAAGCAACGCCTGACCTCATCCAAACTCTGCAGATGTATTTTTCGCCCAAGAAATTTCTAATTTCAACAAGAGAACCATTCTCCTGAATAACGACGTTGATGGGGAAGGGAGCGTACACAGACTTCATCTTGTAACGGAAGCCCAGTGTAACTCCCTTGATCATGTTCTGTACATGACGGCAGATAGTGCGAACTGTGGCCAGTTCCTTTCTATTTCCCCACCATTTGTCAACCCGGAGCCTCTTCTTTTTCTTTCGGAGGAGACTGAACTCTACATTGATGTGGTTGAGTCCCTCCACAGGGTGCCTCTGGGGCCCTTCACAATAACTGTGCGCCCCTTCAGAGTGATGTCCACATTTTCTGGGATGTCCACAGTCTGATTGCTGAGAATGGGCTTCATCCTCACAGTAGATGCCGCAAAGAGGAAGTGTCTCCATTTGCCCATTTTTTGATGGGATGGTTTATCTTCTTTTTGTTAAAATGTATGAGTTCCCTATAAATTTTGGAGATTAGGCCCTTATCAGATATTACATTGGCAAATATGTTCTCCCATGCAGTGGGCTTTCTTGTTGTTTTGTTGATAGTTTCTTTTGCTGTGCAGAAGCTTTTTATTTTGATGTAGTCCCATTTGTTTATTTTCTCCTTAGTTTCCATTGCCTTATGAGCTGTATCGGTAAAGATATTGCTATGACATATGTCTGATATTTTGCTGCCTATGGATTCTTCTAAGATTTTTATGGTTTCTTACCTTTAAGTCCTTTATCCATTTTGAGTTTATTTTTGTGTGTGGTGTAAGCTTGTGTTCTAGTTTCATTTTTTTGCATTTATCTGACCAATTTTCCCAACACCATTTATTGAAGAGATTATCTTGATTCCATTGTATGCAATTGCCTCTTTTGTCAAATATTAATTGAGCATAATGGCTTGGGTAAATTTCTGGGTTCTCTGTTCTGTTCATTGGTCTATGTGTCTGTTCTTGTGCCAGTACCAGGCAGTTTTGAGAACAGTGGCTTTGTAATATAGCTTGTTATCTGGTATTGTGATCCCTCCAACATTGCTCTTCTTTCTCAGGATTGCTGCGGCTATTTGGGGTAATTTTTATTTCATATAAAGTTTTGGAGAGTTTGTTCTAGGTCTGTGAAATATGCTGTTGGTATCTCAATGGGGATTGCACTGAATTTATAGTTTGTTTTGGGTAGTATGGACATTTTAATGATGTTGATTCTACCAATCCATGAACACGGTATATTCTTCCATTTGTTTATGTCTCCCTCTATCTCTTTTTTCAACGTTCTGTAGTTTTCTGAGTACAAGTCTTTTACCTTCTTAGTTAAGTTTATTCCTAGATATCTTAATTTTTTTTGTTGCAATGGTAAATGGGATTGTTTTTTTTTCTCTTTTTCTGTGAGTTCATTATTGGTGTATAAAAAAGCCATAGACTTCTGGGTGTTAATTTTGTATGCTGCTACATTGCCAAATTCATTTATTTAATCCAGTAGTTTTTTTAATGGAGTCTTTCGGGTTTTCTATGTACAATAGGAATTCACATGTCATCTGCAAATAATGACAGTTTTTCTTCTTCTTTTCCAATTTGGATGCCTTTTATTTCTTCTTCTTGTCTGATCACTATGGCTAGCACTTGTAGTATATGTCAAATAGGAGTGGTAAGAGTAGGCATCCCTGTCTTGTTCATGAGATGGAATTCTTTACAACAGGTCTATTGTTCGAGTTTCAGATTCAAATTTTAAACCTCTTCTTAGGAACATATATACTAACCTATAGGACTGTCTATATAATAGTTAATATGAGGATATTCAGAAATCACACAAGACAGCCTCCAGAGGAACCAAAACTCACTTTATATTAATATAATTAGTAAGAGGACTATTTTCCAATTTCTTGCCTAATAGGAAAAAAATCTATAAATGGGGAGTGCTGCATTTGGGAGAGTAGTTTTATTTTGTGCTCTGACACTATAGACAATATTAGATTTTGAAGTGGTTCTGTGAGATGTGTGTAGTTGTGACAGAGGTTCTGAGCGTAGTAGAATTACAGGATATTTTTAGAGCTGGTTATAAATTCAGAGATTACTTAAACCAGTCATCTCACTTTTCATATTAGCGATTTTAGCTGTGATTTATTTTTCTAAATACTGATAAGAAAATGACCCCAAAATGAACATCTGCCCAATTGTATACCTACTTGTAAAATATTCATCTGGGCCCTGGCTGGGTGGCTTAGTTGGTTGGAGCATCATCTGGTACACCCAAAGGTTGTGGTTTGATTCCAAGTCTAGGCACATACTTAGGTCCCTGGTCAGTGCGTGTATGGGAGGCAACAGATCAATATTTCTATCTTACATTGACCTCTCTCTTCTCTCCTCTCTCTCCCTTTCTCTCTCCCCCCTTCAAATCAATAAACATAGCCTCAGTGAGAATTAAAAAATATATTCACCTGGTAGAGTAAATTGAACATCTCATGTTTATCAGATATTAAAGTAGTATACTTTAAAATATTTTCTTGAATTCTTCCTTAAAAAGAGCAAGTTTTATTATTCCCATTTTACAGAACAGTCTCTGAGCCATACTTGTTTAGATATCTTTGGAAACAACTTACACTTTTTATGATATACTAAGTTAGAATTATAGAAAATTCCTCCATAAAAAGGCCATAATTAAAAACTATTTAAGTTCTGAATGCAGTTCCTTATAGGAACAATATTAGAAGTAGCAGAAATTCTCAGATTAGCCTACAAATTTCCAAACTCCCATCTGTACCTGGCTGCAGTTGTGCTCATTTCTAAAGAGAAGGCAAACTGCTGCTATCCTAGGACTTAGTAAGAGATTTTTCTGTTTGACATTTTGTTACTGGAGTAAATTAAGTAAATGAAGGGATGAGGCAGTGGAGGGAAATGTTTGGTGAAATTTCTGTTGTTATTCTTTCTTAATGTCTTCCATCTCATGACTTTTCTTTGTTATAAATATATGACTGGCATTTTCTTCTTATGCTTATTTAAAACAGGCTGGTGTGTTTATTTGTATATTTTTCCCAGAAATTGAACAGAGAATAGATAAGCTAGGAAGAAGAAGATAGATCTGTATGAAATAGGTGGGCAAGAATTGGAGAAGTGTAGGGAAGGAAAATGTGAAAATGTTACTGCCTGAGATAGAGAACTTGAAGAGACGTGGCCTTTAACAGATTTGTAAACTAGCCACGAGGTGGCGCCATCATCCAAGGACAGCTTAGTTGCTTTTCAAGCTGTGCTGAAAGCTTTCTCTGGGTGCAAGAGTTATCATAGAGTGAAAAGAAGAAAGTAATGACCCTATTGCTTTCTGTTCATATGTAAGATGTGAAAATCTTAAGACACGCTTAGTGAATATTTATTAAATTGATAAGTGATGACTTATAAGTAAGTACCTTTCACCAACTTCAATTAGTCTTTTATTTCTCTTCCCTTTGAAAGGGGCTTCACTGTTTTAATTATCGATACATGAGTAAGATAAATAATTTATAGTTGAAATCTCAGTAATTATTTTTATTGGATTGTTATTTTTATGAAACTTTATGCCCAACTTTTAAAAAGTAAAGGAGCTTTCATATCTAGAGAATACTTTTGTGAAAAACTGGGACACCATGCAAAAAGATATAAGCAAAAAGAACAGAAAAAAAACTATGTAAAAATTAGAGATAACAAGAGGAAGAAGATATAATTCTTGAAACTCAGATGGAAAACCAGTAGAGAGGTTTAGTGGTTGAAAGAGACTTAGTAAAAATGTGATTGTTGATGTCATTTGCCTTGAAAGCTACTGAAACTTGGGAAAGACCTGAGAAGATGTTTGCAGACTATTAAGAGGCAAACAGAGATTTTTCTAATGTGACAAAAGAGACTGGATATATCTTGACTCATACTTAGAAAAAATATATAAGTACCTCTTTGTAAGTCTCCAACTTTTTTTGCTTACCAGAATATTGAAAATTTGTGTTTATTTTCACTGTAATTGGGGTGAGACATATGGAAATACAATGTAGATATAAAATAATTTATTTCATTTGTAATTTTGTGATGCAGAGTTTAAATTTGGGAAATGTTAACTTTTGAGCATTAATCTAACACTGAATCCTGCTTTACAAGTCAATGGGTAAATAGCAATTATACTTAGAAAATGATGAGAAAGAACTTTCAACAAAGGAAATAAAAGCTTTTGTTAGCATAAGGCCCTGAGTTTGTAGCTACTTGCCCAGACAAAGGATGTAGCCCTCATTTAGGTTTCAATTGATTGCAGAGCAGACCATCAAAAAAAGAAAGCCTTCTAAGGCAAGATAATACAACAGCAGGAAAAATATAATTTTGTTCTTCTAACCTCATACTTTCTACACATTAGTGGCAACTCTTTAATAAAAACCACCAAGTATTCCCATTGCCTTCCAACTAATGTATTTCTTAAGAGTATTGTGATGAAGAAAAGACCACTGGATAGATGAGAAAGCTGTATGTCTAACCCTGACTTTTCTCCTGGGCCTCAAGCCCATCTATGCCCCTGTCTATTCCATGTCTCCACTTAGACGTGGCATTTCAAACATATTAAAACTGATCCATCTTTCACCATCAAGCGTTTTGTTTTTTTAAAATATATTTTTATTGGCTTCAGAGAGGAAGGGAGAAGGAGAGAGAGATAGAAACATCAATAATGAGAGAGAATCCTCCCACTGGGGATCAAGCCAGCAACCAGGGACTGTGCTTTGACTGGGAATTGAACCATGACCTCCTGGTTCTGGTTCATAGGTTGATGCTCAACTACTGAGCTATACCAGCTGGGCACAATGTTTTATTTTTTATTGAATTTTGTGGTTATATTGATTTATTTTTCAGCTTTTTGGATGGACAGTGTTTTCTCTCCTTTTTGTGACTTTGTGCATGCCCTTCTTTTTCTCTGAACTATCACTACTGACCTCCACCCAAGCCCACCCTGGGGCTTCCATTTCCTAGGTTTAAATGCTTTTGAAATACCCTATATTTCTACCTGTACAGCTCTTACCACACCAATAACTTGTGAATATCACCCACTAGAATTTAAGGTCTGTGATGGGAGGCCAAATTTACTTTATTTATTACTGTATCATTAGCAACCACCCATGCCAGTCTTATGTTAAAATCAATCATATTTGTTGAATAAAAGATAACTCAAGTTTCATACTTAAGGGAAAGAACGAGCATAGAGAAATCCAAGATGGCAATGAGTAGATGGATGTTACACTCACCTCCTCCCAGCACCAAACTGGAATTACAAAGGAAGCATAGAACAATAACCAACTGAAGACTAAACTGAAGAGAAGTCTTATAACCAAGGATTTACAGAAGAAGCCAAACTGAGATGAGTAGGAAGGGCGTAGATGCAAAAAGGCGTGGGCCCAATCCCAGGGCCAGTGGCTGAGATCTTGGAGGGATAGCTTAGCTGCAAAAGTTCCACCTGCGGAGCATGGGGTTTTAGTCCCCACACCAGGTTCTTCAGTCCAGAGCACCAGAGCTGGGAAGAGATGCCCACATAACACCTGGCTGTGAAAATCAGCAGGGATTCTATCCATCAGGGAGAGACAGGAGCCCGATGCACAAAATCTCATTCACAGTTACTCACCTTGGCTTTGGCAGAGGAGAGCGGAGTGGACTAGAGGCATGCAAGGAGAGACTGGGGTTTGTGGCTCTGGGGAGAAAGTTAAAAGGATAGCCACCAACTAAGTCACTAATCATCTGAGAGACGCGAATCAAAATGACAGTGAGGTATCATCTCACACCTGTCAGAATGGCTATCAACAAACGACAAGTGCTGGCGAGGATGTGGAAAAAAAGGAACCTTTGTGCACTGCTGGTGGAAATGCAGACTGGTGCAGCCACTGTGGAAAACAGTATGGAGTTTTGTCAAAAAATTAAAAATGGAACTCCCATTTGACCCAGAATTCCACTTCTAGGACTATATCCCAAGAAACCAGAATCACCAATCAGAAAGAATATATGCACCCCTATGTTCATAGCAGCACAATTTACAATAGCTAAGATTTGGAAACAGCCTGAGTGCCTATCAGCAGATGAGTGGATTAAAAAACAGTGGTACATCTACACAATGGAATACTACACTGCTGTAAAAAAGAAGGAACTCTTACCATTTGCAACAGCATGGATGGACCTGGAGAGCATTGTGCCATGCAAAATAAGCCAATCAGAGAAAGATAAATATCACATGATCTCACTCATTTGTGGAGTATAATGAACAACATAAATTGAACAAAAATAGAGCCAGAAGCATCAAACAGACCATCCAACCTAAGAGGAAAGGCGGGGGACATGGGGGCGGTAAGAGATCAACCAAAGGACTTGTATGTGTGCATATGAGCATAACCACTAGTGGGGTGAGGGCATGTGCAGGGGAGTGGGAGCAGCCGGGGAGAGGTCAATGGGGAAAAAGGAGACTTATGTAATACTTTAAACAATTAAGAATTTAAATAAATAAATAAATAAATAAATAAATAAATAAATAAATAAAATAAAAGAGGAAAAAACCCCCCAAAACCTCTCAACAAACAAAAGTCCTGAAGGTGGATTAAGAGAAGACTTCCAAGCTCTTTTTTATAAGACCAGCTTTGTCTTAATGCCAAAACCAGATAAAGACACTACAAAGAAAGAAAAGTATAGGCCAATATTCCTGATGAACACAGATGCTAAAATCCTTAACAAAATATTAGCAAATTGGATCCAGCAATACATGGAAAAGATCATACATCAAGTGGGATTTATTCTGGCTATGCAAGGTTGGTACAATATCAGCAAATCAATAAATATACAACATAAACAAAATGAAGGATAAAAATCACATGATTATATCAATAGATGAAGAAAAAGTATTTCATAAAATCCAGCACCCATTTATGACAAAAACTCTCACAAAGTGAGAATAAGAGGGAAAATATTTCAACATAATAATGGCCATAATATATGACAAACCTACAGTCAACATCATATTCAATGGGCAAAAACTAAAAGCATTTCCTTTAAGATTGGGAACCTGACAGGGATGTCCACTTTCACCACTCTTATTCAATACTAGAGGTCCGGTGCATGGATTTGTGCACCAGTGGGGACTCTCGGCCTGGCCTGCAGGGATGAGGCTGAAACCAGCCTGGTGCACAGCCAAAACTGGCAGTCCGACATCCCCTGAGGGGTCCCAGATTGTTGGAGGGTGCAGGCCAGGCTGAGGGACCCTGCTGGTGCACGAATCTGTGCACTGATTTTATATAGAATGTATATAAAATCTTTGGTTAATCTCTTCCCACCCTCTCCCCTCCCCACTTTCCTCTGATACTTATCAGTCTGTTCCATGTTTCCATGCCTGTGCATTGAGCTTCTGCCCCCTGGTGGTAAGTGTGTGTCATAGCTACTGGTTGAAAGGTCAAACAGTCAAATGGTCAAATGGTCAGATGGTCACTTAGGTTTTTATATATATACTAGAGGCCCGGTGCACAAAAATTTGTGCACTCGGGGGGGGGGGGGGGTGTCCCTCAACCTGGCCTGTGCCCTCTCGCAGTCTGGGACCCCTTGGGGGATGACCACCTGCTGGTTTAGGCCCACTCCCTGGGGAATTGGGCCTAAGCTGGCAGTCAGACATCCCTCTGGCAGCCCGGCAGCCCTCAGGGGATGTCCACTTGCCAGCGGGGAGCAGGCCTAAGCTGCAGTCGGACATCCTTAGCACTGCTGAGGAGGCAGGAGAGGTCCCACCACCACTGCTGTACTGGCAGCCGTCAGCTGGCTTGTGGCTGAGCAGAGCTCCCCCTGTGGGAGTGCACTGACCACCAGGGGGCAGCTCCTGCATTGAGTGTCTGCCCCCTGGTGGTCAATATGTGTCATAGTGACCAGTCATTCCCAGTCCCTCTGCTGTTAGGGTCAGTTTGCATATTACCCTTTTATTATATAGGATAGAGGCCTGGTGCATGGGTGGGGGCCGGCTGGTTTGCCCTGAAGGTTGTCCTGGATCAGGGTGAGGGTCCCACTGGGGTGCCTGCCAGCCTGGGTGAGGGGCTCATGGGTGTTTGCAGGCTGGTCAAGCCCCCCCCCAGTGGGGACCCTCACCCCATGGAGGTTTGATCAGCCTGGGTGAGGGGCTGATGGCTGTTTTCAGGCTGGCCACACCCCCTTTAGGGTGGGGGGTCCCCACTGGTGTGCCTGGCCAGTCTGGGTAAGGGGCTGAGGGCTGTTTTCAGGCTGGCCAAGCCCGCCGGCGACAGAAGCTCCCAGCCTCTCCTTTTTTTATTTTTATTTTATTCTGGGATTTATTTACCTTCTATAATTAAAACTTTGTTGCCTTCAGTGGAGCTCAGAGCCGGCTCCTGCTCACTCCAGCTCTATGGCCACAGCCGGCTGAAAGCAGGTATCTGGGGTTTATTTATCTTTTATAATTGAAACTTTGTTGCCTTCAGTGGAGTTCAGAACTGGCCGGGAAGCTTGGCTTCCTCCATCACTGGAGCAACCAAGCCTCCTGCTTGCTTCAGCTCCATGGCTGCCGGCCGCCATCTTGGTTGGGTTAATTTGCATATAGTTGCTCTGATTGGCTGGTGGGCGTGGCTTAAGGCAGGGCAGATCGGGAGGTT
>NW_005871062.1:13103529-13107027 GCF_000147115.1 Myotis lucifugus | reverse complement strand
TGTTTTCAGGCTGGTGGGTGACTGAAGCTCCCAACCGCTCCTTTTTTTCCTTTTCTTTTTTTTTATTCTGGGCCAGCTTTAGCTCTGAGGTCTCGGCTGCTGAAAGCCGGTTTCTGGCCTTGTTTTCCTTCTGTATTTGATACAATGTTGCGGTCTGGCTGGCTGATGCCTGGCTGACTAACGCAGGTTTCTGGGGTTTTGTTTAGCTTCTATATTTTGCAACATAGTTGCTTAGAGTTGCAGCTGAGAGGCCGGCAAGTGAGGCGGGGAACGTTGGAGTCCGCCGTCACTGGAGCAAGCAAGCCTCCCTGTTTGCTTCAGTGCATGGCTGCCGGCCGCCATCTTGGCTGACAGTTAATTTGCATAAGGATATGCTGATTAGCCAATGGGAAGGGTAGCGGTCGTATGCTAATTACCATGTTTCTCTTTTATTAGTGTAGATAGATAGTACTGGAAGTCCTTGCTACAGCAATCAGACAAAAAGAAGAAATAAAAGGCATCCAAATTGGAAAGGAAGAAGTAAAACTGTCATTATTTACAGGTGACGTGGTACTGTATGTAGAAAACCTTAAAGATTCCACCAAAAATAATACTAGAAGTGATAAAAGATTTCAGTAAGCAGGATACAAAAAAATATCCAGAAATCATTTGCATTTCTATACACCAATAATGAACTAACAGAAAGGGAAACTAAGAAAACGATCCCCTTTACAATTGCATAAAAAACAACAACCCACCTTGGAATAAATTTAACCAAGGATGTAAAAGACCTATACTTGAAAAATGATAAGACACTGAAGAAAGAAATTGAAGAAGATACAAATAAGTGGCAGCATACACCTTGTTCATATGGATAGGAAGAATTAACATCATTAAAATGTCCAAACTATCCAAAGCAATCTATATGTTCAATGCAATTCCAATCAAGATACCAATGGCATATTTCCCAGAATTAGAACAAATATTCGATACATTTATATGGAACCACAAAGGATTCTGAATAGCCACAATAATCTTGGGAAAGAAGAACAAAGTTGGAGGAATCATGCTACCTAATATCAAACTATACTACAAGGGCATAGTAATAAAAACAGCATGGTATTGGCCTAAAAGCAAACATAAATAAATGGAACTGAATAGAAAGCCCAGAAATAAACCCATGCCTTTATGGTCAATTAATATTTGACAAAGGAGGCAAGAACATAGAATGGGGTAAGACTATTCAATAAATGGTGTTGGGAAAATTTGACAAATACATGCAAAAAAAAAAAAAGAAGAAAAAGAAACTAGACTACTTTCTTACATCATACAAAAGATAAACTAAAAATGGATTAAAGACTTAAATTTTAGACTACAAACCACAAAATTTTAGAAGAAAACATAGGCGGTAAAATCTTGGACATTTCTTGTAAAACTATTTTTTTTTCTGATATATCTTTTCTGGCAAAGGAAACAAAAGAAAAATTAAATAAATGGAACTACCAAACTAAAAAGTTTTTTTCACAGTAAAGGATACCGTCAACAAAATGAAAAGACATCCCACTGAATGGGAAAACATATTTGCCAATGATACATCTGATAAGGGGTCAATATCCAAAATTTAATAAGATCTTATACAACTCAACACCAAAAAACCCCAAAAACAACCCAATTAAAAAATGGGCAAAGGACCTTAATAGACATTTCTCCAAAGAGGACATATAGATGGCCAATAGATATATGAAAATATGCTCAACATCCCTAATCATCAGAGAAATGCAAATTAAAACCACAGGGAGCTATCACCTCACATCTGTCAGAATGGCTATCATCAATAAATCAACAAAAAACAGTGTTGGTGAGGATGTGGAGAAAAGGGAACCCTCATGCACTGTTGGTAGGAATGCAGAATAATGCAGCCACTTGTGGAAAGCATTATGGAGTTACCTCAAAAAAAGTTAAAAATAGAACCACCTTATGACACAATGATTACACTACTGGGAATATATCTGAAGAAACCTGAAACACTGATTTGAAAGAATAGATGTATTCCTATGTTCATTGCAACATTATTTACAATAGCCAAGATTTGGAAGCAGCCCAAGTGTCCATCAGTAGATGAATGGACTAAAAAGTTGTACATTAATACTGGAGAGTATTGTGCTAAGTGAAATAAGCCAGTCAGAGAAAGACAAGTACCACATGATTTCACTTATATGTGTAATCTAATGAATAAAGTAAGCTAACAAACAGAATAGAAACAGACTGTTAGATACAGAGAACAGGCTGACTGCTGTCAGTGGTCAAGGGTAGGGGAGTCGGGTGACAAAAGTGAAGAAAGTAAGCAAACAACGACAACAAAAACCTTATCATAGACAACAGTATGGTGATTACCAGAGGGAAAGGGGACTCGGGGGAGGCAGAAGTGGGTAAAGGGGGTATAAATGGTGATGGAAGGAGATTTGACTTGGGGTGGTGAACACACAATACAGTATTTAGATGATGTATTATAGAATTGTACACCTGAAACCTATATAATTTTATTAACCAATATCACCACAATAAGTTTATACAAAGAACTGACACCACACACACAATAAAGATCCAGCATAAACAGCATAGCAAATACAAAAGTTAGTTCAGATTAACCTTGCTGTACCACCAGCCCCTCATTGCCCATGGAGAAATGGTAGGGTGGGTGGAGGCATGAAAAGAGAGAGGTTTGAGATGATCATGGTGTGCATACAAATGAAATAGAAAATCAGCTTCTTTCTGGGGGGTAATGGAGCTTTCCCTAACTGCTCCCCCCTCTGCTTTCTCTCTCCAAATTCTCTCCCATTCTAATTATCACCAGCTGGAGCCACTTACTTCTAACCGTTTACATATTACTAAAGCATCTGTGAGAATGAAGCACTGTAAGCTTCAGATAGTACTAAACCAAATAAAAATATTTCCTGATTTTTGCTCCTATACCTTTTACAATAGATTACTCAGAGGGATGGGAAGAATGCCACAGATCAGATTATTTATCAGGTTATAAGAATCTACCCCCTGTGTTACACCCCAGGAACTGACCACATCTGGACTCATCCTGAATTGCATTTGCTACAGCATCATTACTTAATTTATGGATTTAAATTTCAAAAGGTTAAGGACATATATATGTCTGTTATCTGTCCTGGAAGAAACCAAAAGGGGGATTTATGAGGACCTAATTCATGCTAAAAACAGTTTTGTGAATTAGAGAGCTAGTGTCCAGCTTGTAGATTTGGACATTGAACATTGAAGATATTAAACTGTTCATTTATTAATTTTGGGGGGCTTTTTAACACTTTTTTTCCGCACAGATTGTGACCTCTGTAAGGGTCTTAGTTAGCTTGGGCTGCTATAACAAAAATACCATCGATTGGGTGGCTTAAATTACAAACATTTTTTTCTCATAAAAAATCTACATATTATAATATCTAAGTATATATCTATCTATACCACCACCAGACTATATTTATGTTTATATTTATA